>NW_017670285.1:90600-163188 GCF_001879085.1 Nicotiana attenuata
AATCCTAAACTAGTTTGGGAACCCTTTGTATAGGCAAACGGGGTAAATTAAATTCCTTTTGGCACACCGAGGCAGCCTATTTTCTCTTGATAAGGTTTGTTCTTTGACTGACCTTTCTTTTGCATTACATTCAGTTTTTTGTAATTACCAGTCTTGCCACAGTGTGTGCAGATTTTGTTTTCAGGAAGGGTAATGTACTTGCTTTTGGGGTCCCACTTAGGTGCTTGGGTCCCATAGCCAAGTCCTCTCTTGTTGCTACTGTGATGTTCTTGTAGCCAGGATAGTGCATCAGAAGCCTTATTTCTTTTGCAAGTTCTGTCTAGTTCATGCTTTACCTTCCCTAGGTCTTCTTCTAAGACTCTTATCTGCTCATCCTTTATTTTTCCTAGGTTTTCTTCTAAGGTGAGATGTATGTGATCAACTTTCTTCTTACTTGTTCCTAATTTCAATTTTAAATTTTCAAATCTAAGTTCTAAGACACAGATGTCGAGTTCAAGAACCTGGTTCTTCAACTCAGCATTTTTANCACAAAGCATTTGGTAGAGGTAAATGCTACAAGGTTACATCTATCACACAGTTGTGACACACTGATTAGGCTATCTTTCAAGCCATCTATCAAGTAGACATTCTCAATGGAATGTGAGTCTGTCTTGCCTACCTTTCTAACCCCAATAATCTCACATTTCTTCCCATTTCCAAAAGAGACATTACCTCCTTTTAAGTCCTCAAGTGAAAGGAACTGGTTATTGCTTCCAGTCATATGTTTTGAGAAGCCACTATCCATGTACCATACTTGGCTACTTCCCTTCACTTGGACCTGCAAAAAGAAATCAGGGGTTAGTCTTAGGAATCCAAACTAGTTTGGGACCCTTTGTATAGGCAAAGGGGTAAATTAAATTCCTTTTGGCACACCGAGGCAGCCTATTTTTCTCTTGAATAAAGGTTTTGTTCTTTTGACTGACCTTTTCTTTTGCATTACATTCATTTTTTGTAATTACCAGTCTTGCCACAGTGTGTGCAGATTTTGTTTTCAGGAAGGGTAATGTACTTGCTTTTGGGGTCCCACTTAGGTGCTTGGGTCCCATAGCCAAGTCCTCTCTTGTTGCTACTGTGATGTTCTTGTAGCCAGGATAGTGCATCAGAAGCCTTATTTCTTTTGCAAGTTCTGTCTAGTTCATGCTTTACCTTCCCTAGGTCTTCTTCTAAGACTCTTATCTGCTCATCCTTTATTTTTCCTAGGTTTTCTTCTAAGGTGAGATGTATGTGATCAACTTTCTTCTTACTTGTTCCTAATTTCAATTTTAAATTTTCAAATCTAAGTTCTAAGACACAGATGTCGAGTTCAAGAACCTGGTTCTTCAACTCAGCATTTTTATTGTCACTCTCATTAGCTCTAGATTCTAGATTTTTGCACTTGGCTTTTAAGATCACACACTCCCTAGACAGATGTACCTTCTCATTGTTAATTATCTCAGACTCATAGATGAAGTCTAGCAATAGTTCAGATAACCTTTCTTTAGACAGAAATTTAATCTTGTCTTTGAGATGAATCACACTTACCTCTTGTTCATCATCTGATTCTCCGATGACCATAAGTGCTTGTTCATCTCCAGCTTCATCTTCTGCATCCTCATCTGATGTTTCTCCCCAAGCAGCAACCATAGCCTTTGTTGAACCTTTGTTCCATTTGGGTTGAACCTGTTCCTTCTTCATGTTCCTTCGTTCAGCCCTTTCCTTCTTTCATTCAATTTCCCGCTGGGGATAGTTCTTGATCATGTGATCAGTCTTGCCACATTTGTAGCAACCCTCGTTGGTCTGTTTCTTAGGAGGCCGTGGTTTGTTGAAGGTTGTACTTCTTGAAGAACCCTTTCCTCTCATTAGGTACTTTTTGAAATCTCTTCTGATCATGGCCATTTCATCATCCTCCAGATCTGCACCTTCAGCTATTCTGAGAGACAAACTCCTTTCTTTCTTGGGTGCATCCATTTTCATGGTTTGCCTTCTCGGTTCATAGGCAGTGAGATTTCCAATCAGTTCATCCAACTTGAGAGTAGCAATGTTCTTTGATTCTGGAATGGCAGTGATTTTGTTTTCCCAAGTTACTGGCAAGACCCTTGTCAACATTTCTCAACCTTGTCTTCTTCAAGGATAATTCTCCCAAGAGATTTAAGTTCATTTGTTGTGAACCTTGTGTACATCTCCTGATTAGTTTCTCCTTCCTTCATAGTGAAATTCTCATATTGAGAATATAGTAGTGTTCCTCTTGATCTCTTTACTTGAGGAGTTCCTTCATGAGCCACTTGTAAAATTCCCCATATCTCCTTAGCAGTGGTACAACTTTGAATCCTGTTGTACTCGTCTGGACCCAGTCCACACACAAGCCATTTCTTGGCCTTGGCATTCTTTTCCCATTTCTTCAAGTCTTGAGCAGTGCAGTCAACTCTTGTCTTTGGCATGTCCACTCCTTCAGCATTCTTCTTTGTAGTAGCCAGGGGACCATTAGTGACTATGTCCCAGAGTTCATAGTCTTCTCCTATGATGTGATCTCTCATCCTGTTCTTCCACCAAGAATAGTACTGACCATTAAAGAGTGGAGGCCTAGCAGTGGATTGCCCTTCCCATTTTCCAGGTGGTGCACTCATCTGGATCTTTTCCTAAGGTGTTAACCTCTTCAAGGGTAACCCGCTCTGATACCAATTGATGTTTTATACTTCAATACCGCATAAGGGGGGGGGGGGGATTTGTGTGGTACCCAATTTTTGCTTAACTGAACTATAGAAGGACCTGGTTCTTCTACATGTTCCAACTACTACTGTTTGTGGAATAATAATTAAAGAAAATAAAAAACACATAGATTTTTACGTGGAAAACACCTAGCTCAAAAGCTGAAAAAACTACGACCTACTACTCGGTAGGATTTTCCCAAACTTCCACTAAAATCACTGAGCCAAAATAGCATTTACAAAATACTTTGTAAACCTAAGGATTAACTCAAATCCCGTTGTAGCAACCCGACCGGTCGTTTTGAGTTCTAGCGCTCCGTTCAGCAGCCTGAGGCCATGAGCAGCTTCATTTCAGGTATTGTGACTTGTACGCGTGGTCGAAATTAAGTTCCGGGAAGTTCAGAGTTGATTTGGCAGAGAATTCTCATTTCAGAAGCTTAAAGTTGAAAGAATGAACTAGGATTGGAATTTTGAGTAAACGACCTCGGAATAGGGATTTGAAGGTCCCAGCAGGTTCGTATGATGATTTCGGACTTGGGCGTATGCCCGGTGCGGGTTTTGGATAACCCGAGAGCGTTTTGGCGCCTATTGTGGAAGTTAGCATTTTTGAAGGAATTT
This sequence comes from Nicotiana attenuata, assembly GCF_001879085.1. Lineage (NCBI taxonomy): Eukaryota > Viridiplantae > Streptophyta > Magnoliopsida > Solanales > Solanaceae > Nicotiana > Nicotiana attenuata. The sequence goes on from NW_017670285.1 coordinate 93,942, forward strand.
CTTAAGTTTGGCTTGAAGTGCACTTTAGTGTTATCAATGTCCGTTTGGGATTCAGAGACTATGAATAGTTTGTATGGTGATTCTGGAGTTGGGGGCACGATCGGAAGTGAATTCGGAGGCCCGTAGGTCATTTTGGAACCATTTGGCTAAAGATAGAAATTTGAAGGTTTTTGGAGAAGTTTGACCGGAAGTGAACTTTTTGATATCGGGATCGGAATTCAATTCCGGAAGTTGGAATAGGTTCGTAATGTCAAATATGATTTGTGCGCAAAATTTGAGGTCAATCGGATGATTTGATAGGTCTAAACACCAGAAATAGAAGTTTGAAGTTCTAAAGTTCATAAAGCTTGAATCGGGGTGTAATTCATGATTTTAGCATTGTTTGATGTGATTTGAGGCCTCGAGCAAGTCCGTAACGTGTTTTGGGATTGGTTGGTAGGTTTGGTTGAGGTCCCGGGGGCCTCGGGTGGATTCCGGATGGTTAACGGATCGAGTCCGGAGTTTGAAGAAGGGGCTGGGGATGCTGCTTCTGGTATTTCCGCTTCTGCGGATTTGGGACCGCAAAAGCGGCCCCGCAAAAGCGAAGAAGAAGCCGCAGAAGCGGCTGGAGGTGGAGCAGCCCAGGACCGCAGAAGCGGCCCAAGATCCGCAAAAGCGGAACCGCATATGCGGTGGGCCGTCCGCAGAAGCGGAAATTGGGCTGGAGCCCAGGACCGCAGAAGCGGCATTTTTGACCACAAAGGCGGAACCGCATAGGCGGAAATAATTCCGCAGAAGCGGAAATCCCTGGAGGCAGAAGGTTATTTTAAATCGGGATTTAGCCATTTCTCTCATAATTTTCATGGCTTGGGGCAATTTTTGGAGAGCTTCAAAGAGGGATTTCGTCACCTATGTTAAGGTAACTTATTCCCACTCATTTCCAAGTTAAATACAAGATTATATCATGGAATTAGACATAAAAATTGTTGAAAAATTGGGATTTTTGGAAGAAAATCTAGAAACTTGATAAATTGGATTTACCATGAATTTGAGCGTAGAATTAGGAGTAAATTATATATTTGAGCTAGCGAAGCTATGGGTAGAGTATATCTTTAAAAAAATTCGGATTCCGGGAACGTGGGCCCGAGGGCGTTTGGGCAACTTTTCGTTCGGGGTTAGGAATTGTTACGAATGGGGTTGTAAAGTTTAATTAAGCAAATATTAATGAATTTGTATAATCGTTGGCTAGTTTTGGAGTGTTGTGCGTTGGTGCAAGTCTTCGGAGGAATGTAGAATGCCGGTTATGAGTCTTCGGAGCGAGGTGAGTCTCCTTTCTAATCTTGTAAGAGCGAATTGTCCCATAGGTGAGTTAATTGGTTATGTGCTCCTATTTGTGGGGGCTACGTACGCACGAGGTGACGAGAGTCCGTGCGTAGCTACTATTATGATATTGTCCGGGTAGTCTAGGACCCAAAAGCATGCTATATTTTGAATATTTTGTAATCTTATGGACAGTTGAATTGCTTAAATCACATCAAATGGTAAATGAATTTCTAATAAGATCTAAACCTCATTTTCGTAATTCGTTAAAAGAGAATTTGTTCTTCTTTCAATAATTTCCCCATGTTGGCTTCCTAACTGAATGTCTCTATGTGTTTATTTTGGAACGGGCCGAACGCCTCGGCAGATTAAATAGATGCATCTATAGGCGCGCCGTCGACCCTCGGCAAGTGCACAGTTTATTTCTGTTGGATCGGGCCATCGCCTCGGTGTTATTTGCGCATGTTATATTGTTGCTTGAGGACTTTAAATGTGAAATTTGCCCTTCGTGGCTTGATATGAATTAATAAGATAATAAAGAGTAAATCTTGAAAATCCTTGATCATTGGTTGAAGGTGTTTATCTGTTTTCTGGCTTCGTGAATTTAAACTGCTATATGAACCCATGATTTCCTCACATTTTTAGTATATTGTCAAATGACCTCTAGTAAATGTCCAAGTTGACCATCTCGTCTCTACTTCTTCGAGATTAGGCGGGATACTCATTGAGTACACGTTGTTTACGTACTCATACTACACTTCTGTGCATTTTTGTTGCACAGGTATATATACCTCTAGCGGCCTACTGGGCGTAGCAGCGCGGATGATTCTGGTACTAGGTGAGCTGCATTGTTCGAGGCGACCCGCAGCTAGTGGAGTTCCTTTCAGCATTTTTATATTTATTCCCTGTCCACTGTATTTCGGACAGATGTTGTATTTTATTTTCCTTATCAATAGATGCTCATGCACTTGTGACACCGGGTTCTGGGATGGTTTTTGAAATATGTGTACTAATAGTTATTACTTAATTTGAATTGAAGCAGAGATTGTTTTAAATTATGTAAAATGGAAGGAAAAATCCTAGATTTTCAAAGGTATTAAAGAGAATTTAATTGATAATTTAGTTGGCTTGCCTGACAGAGGTGCCTGGCGCCACCACGACCCTTAGTGGATTTTGGGTCGTGACAACATGGTATCAGAGCACTAGGTTCCTAGGGTCTCACGAGTCATGAGCATGTCTAGTAGAGTCTCGCGGATCGGTACGGAGACGTCTGTACTTATCCTCGGGAGGCTGCAGGACTGTTAGGAGTACTTCCCTTCTTGATTCCTTATCGTACGATTTGATTCCTGTGAGGCTTATGCCTTTGTCCCCTTCCTACTCCACCTTATGCGACGCAAAGCGTTTGTTATAAATCGAGAATTGAAGAATGGTAATGGTATTATAGATGTGATACGGGATGTTTCTCCCGGTATAGCTGATCAGATTAATGTCGTCGCCTTATGGAAGAATATTTTATTATTTCAGCCCAGTAACAGTATTTTCGAGGGCTTTGAGGCTAGGCACAAGTTGCCGCGATGCTTATGAATGACTATTCTGCAGTAGTAATATGACGGTAGGGTGTTGCCCACGTGTCAGGGCAGTGAATGATTTCAAGGGAGGTTTACTCAGCGCATAATCAAGAGATTCAGTATTTTATTCCCGGCAGGGGGGGAAGGTAATCGGACTAAGGATGGTCGGATGCGGACTGGTGGAAGTAATGAGACTTGGTAATTGCAAACGTGGTGGGGTTCTCTTCTATATTGGGGTGGTGTTGTCCTAATTGGACGTATTAAGTTTATCGGTGTTATGATCTTCTAGAATTCGCCCTTGGGGCAAGATATCGTGAAATAGTATCGGAGATGCAACTGTCAGATATTGCAGGGTGCGGTGGTTCCGGATTGAATCAGTATTTCTAATGTTGGCGGTTCGAGAAAGATGACCTTCGGAAAGGTTTAAAGTCAGTAGCGATTGGTGGACTCGGGTGCTATGGAGATAGACTTTATTAAGGCAACAACCGAGCAGCAAGAGATGAGAAATGCGTGCGGGAAGTGTCAGGCGGAGTTTTAAACTTGTAAAAGGCCAGGCGTATGAAGCAAGGTCAGGTAGCTGATTAAAGAAGTGAGTTTGCCCAAAGTGGGAGAGCGGCAGATGCTGCATATGGGCTTGTGGTAGGATGATTACGCACCTTAAGGGAAGTTTGGAACGATTTGGGATTATGGTGGCTGGCGATTAAAGCCTACGGATTAATTAGAAGTATGGGCTATCGTGCGGCAGGAGATTTGATATAACAAGACGGAGCTTCGTGAATGGAGAAGGATACAACATAACTTGGGATTGGAGGAATATTGCCGCGCATTTAGTTGATGTCCACGGGGGGTGGATGGACTTGTGTAGCTAGAGAGTAAGCTCGAACTCAGGACGGTTTATTGATGTCGTAGTAATTGTGCCCCCGCGCAGTAGCATTGGAAAATGTCGGGGAGCGAGTTCCACAAGTAGGTTATTCCCTGTGAACAGGTTAGCGGTCGCGTGGTCGGCGAGGCTTTTGCGAAGAATTCTATCGGTTATTCAGCGAAGAGATCGGTTGTGCGAATGTGGCTGATGATTCAGAGTATAAAAAGGGGGTTTTACAGGAAGAATCCGAAAATTTAGGCGGTTGATTGCGCAAGGTTATGTCAATAAGAGATAGAGAATTCCGGTGAGTTCCAGAGCTGTGTAATAGTGGCTTCGAGCTAAGTGGGAGAGTCCCACCGCCTATGATGGGGTTGCATGGTTAATTACTTGCGAGGTTTCCAGTGATTAGCATATTGATGGGTTATTTCAGCTACGGGAAAGGAACATAAGGGGTAATTCGAGCTATTGAATTGTCGAAATGCATGCTATGGTTGGCCTTAGTGGCTCATGTTCAGACTTGGGGAAAGATTCAGGAGTATGCCTTGTATAAATGCGGGTTTCAAGGGAAGTGATTCCGCCGGGTGCCTCGTCGAGAGGGTGTTCACGCGTTATAAGATTTACGAAGTTGATTATATTCGGGACCAAGTCAGAGCGGGTGGCTCTCAGTAACGGCCCTAATGGATTCAAAAGGAGTAAAGTATGGTGCCTAATGATTTCGAGCCTATAAGTACAGTTAAGAATCAAGCTTTTGCAGCAGCTTGCAAGTGGAAGCCCAGAACATTCTATGATGATTGACTCGCAGTGTAACTCTCGAGAGAAAGATGAGAAAGGACTTTGGGTTCGTAGAAGGATTAGCAGTATGGGCATATCAGTTGGGAGTGCAAATGTGCGCACCAGGAAGGTATGAAATGGTTCATGAGATTTGGGACAACATAGTTTCGTGATTCAAGGTCATGCGAGATGAGTACAGATGGAGTATGACATGTGTTGGATAGAGTTAGTGTTATCTATAAGGCAATCAAGGATAAATTGGAAGAGGGTAGCTTGATTGGCCATAGTTGAATTTGACATATTGGTGTTAGCGATCAGTTCCTTCAGTTTGTGTTCAAGTTAAGCAAATGATTTGTGACGGTGCGTATAAGGCTTTTCAGCCACCGTAATTGATATCATTCAGAAACATTCTTATGTTGGGGCTCGTTATGTGGAAGCAGATTCCGGAAGGGGCTATAGTGGCTTGGACCACTACTTGGATGTTTGCATATTCTACGATTATGAGAATTCACTTGTGTGATACTATGGATCTCCTGAAGCGAGTTAAGTGAAAAGCTTTTATATTATGAAGTGTTAAACTATTAGTGGTTCCGAAGCTATGATGAAAAGACGAGTTCTATCGTATATTGGCATGTTGAGTGCAGTGAGTGGTAGGGAATTTGCAGTGAAGAGCAAGGTAGCTGTTCGGTATTGATAAAGATGTCACAAGCTCGCGAGGAGCAGGAAAGGAAATTTTGTATGTTCAGGTAAGATTGTTTTGTCATCAGCGTCACCTGAGATCGGTGTCTTGTAAAAAGGGGCTTTGCATCCTGGTTAATTATTTCTTGATCGCTTTTCAGCGTTAGTGCGGCCGGTGGTTTGGAGGTAAGACCCAGTTATTTGTTAGGGTAGGTTGTGGGAGTGTGTCCCACAGGAAGATGGTATAAATGTGGCATGTAGTCACTTGATTGATTAAAGATTTAAGCCAAGTATGAGGGTTGTGGTAACATCATTGATTTGGGAATTTATGCCTAGAGGGCACTCTATTTATTAGGTTATGTACTATGGAGGTTCGCTCCGGTTATGAGGGTTGTTCCTATGTTTATGCGAAAATGGGAGCTAGTATGGACCTTCGAAAGGTTATTGGTTTAGTTGATATGATCGGGATCGACTTGAGGTCGGTGGATGAATAAAATGTGAATATGGGCTCAATGTTCAGGCCAGTTGTGTTCATTCAGTAATGTGTTCCTTGTGGAGGGTAGTCAGGGTGTTATCGCTGTCAGATATTTCGTGTAGTGATACGTTGCGCCGTGTGAGTTGTGAGGCGGCTGGAGAAATTGTTTATGTGTTGAGGATCCGTGTGGAAATGGCGTATTATGAGCAAAATGGCTCTTGAGATTCAGACTGTATATCGCGCCTCGGTTGTGCTTAAGTTTTGTAGCTTATAGCGCTATATGTCCCCTCAGGGATGGTATTATGCACTTATCATGCTTATGACCGATATTCGGTACTGTGTTGTAATGAGCAAATTTAGCTCGATGTGCAATCTCCTTATGCGAGATCTATGTTATTTGGATTGGGTTGCGCGCCGCAACAGTGTAATGTTGAGTATGGCCTTCTATATGTTATTTTTGTATGTCATGTTTCCTATTTTCTAAGGAAAGTCTGTATTGGTGCGGGAGTTAGGTAATTCCTTCCAGAGTTCATCTTCCTTTTGTATCGTGTTCGAATTGGTAGCCTATTGGCACATTGCGGCATCATATGTGACTTGATTATGTCCGGGGTGGCTTATTGCCTGAACAGTTCGTACTGGGTGAGATGAGATCATCGGATTCAGGATCAGTGTAATCTGACTGTATGGAATGTATTAAGGAGTAAATGTCATTATTTGGGTCAGAATATGGTAATGTTTATTGTCTGAAGTATAGACTCAGTGATTGGTTGACTCGGCAGTTGATTATGAATTTCCACACACCTCTTTCGTTGTGGCGGTATTGTAAAGGTTGGGGTAAGACCTGTGTATGTCATGGGGAGCAATTGAAGCATCAGATTAGTGGGATTCAGACTAAGTTGGTTAGATAAATGTTATTGTGGTCCGGTGAGTAAAATGATGCAAGGTGTGAGTTCAGCAAGATATGCAGTCACGTTTGGGTGCAGCTTGTGGTGATTGGTATGGCGATCCTATGTTGGGAACATGCTTGGCAGAGAATTTCGGATGCTGGAATTGGGCTTTAAGGCGTATCTGCTCGAATAAAAGAGAATATCTTCAGAATTGATCCAGCTAATATGCTCAACTGAGTTGTGGTAGCACGGGAAGGTGCATGGGAAGTTAACCAGTGATTTCATACTACTTCAGTGTAGTTCTCAGCACGTTCGAGGACGAACGTATGTTTAAGTGGGAGAGAATGTAACGACCCGACCGGTCGTTTTGAGTTCTAGTGCTCCGTTCAGTAGCCTGAGGCCATGAGCAGCTTCATTTCAGGTATTGTGACTTGTACGCGTGGTCGGAATTAAGTTCCGGGAAGTTCAGAGTTGATTTGGAAAGAGAATTCTCATTTCAGAACCTTAACGTTGAAAGAATGAACTAGGATTGGAATTTTGAGTAAATGACCTCGGAATCGGGATCTGAAGGTTCCAGCAGGTTCGTATGATGATTTCGGACTTGGGCGTATGCCCGGTGGGTGTTTTGGATAACCCGGGAGCGTTTTGGCGCCTATGGTGGAAGTTAGCATTTTTGAAGGAATTTCTTAAGTTTGGCTTGAAGTGCACTTCAGTGTTATCAATGTCCGTTTGGGATTCCGAGACTGCGAATAGTTCCGTATGGTGATTCTGGAGTTGGGGGCCGATCGGAAGTGAAAATTCGGAGGCCCGTAGGTCATTTTGGAGCCATTTGGCTAAAGATAGAAATTTGAAGGTTTTTGGAGAAGTTTGACCGGAAGTGGACATTTTGATATCGGGTCGGAATTCGATTCCGGAAGTTGGAATAGGTTCGTAATGTCAAATATGATTTGTGCGCAAAATTTGAGGTCAATCGGACATGATTTTGATAGGTCTAAACACCGGAAATAGAAGTTTGAAGTTCTAAAGTTCATAAAGCTTGAATCGGGGTGTAATTCATGATTTAAGCGTTGTTTGATGTGATTTGAGGCCTCGAGCAAGTCCGTAACGTGTTTTGGGATTGGTTGGTAGGTTTGGTTGAGGTCCCGGGGGCCTCGGGTGGATTCCAGATGGTTAACGGATCGAGTCCGGAGTTTGAAGAAGGGGCTGGGGCTGCTGCTTCTGGTATTTCCACTTCTGCGGATTTGGGACCGCAGAAGCGGCCCCGCAAAAGCGAAGAAGAAGCCGCAGAAGCGGCTGGAGGTGGGAGCATCCCAGGACCGTAGAAGCGGCCAAGATCCGCAAAAGCGGAACCGCATATGCGGTGGGGCCGTCCGCAGAAGCGGAAAATTGAGCTGGAGCCCAGGACCGCAGAAGCGGCATTTTTGACCGCAAAAGCGGAACTGCATAGGCGGAAATAATTTCGCAGAAGCGGAAATCCTCTGGACGCAGAAGGTTATTTTAAATGCGGGATTTGGCCATTTCTCTCATAATTTTCATGGCTTGGGGCGATTTTTTTGAGAGCCTTCAAAGAGGGATTTCGTCACCTTATGTTAAGGTAAGTTTATTCCCAACTCATTTCCAAGTTAAATACAAGATTATATCATGGAATTAGACATAAAAATTGTGGGGAAAATTGGGATTTTTGGAAGAAAACTAGAAACTTGATAATTTGGATTTTACCACGAATTTGAGCCATGGATAGGAGTAAATTATATTATTTGAGCTAGCGAAGCTATGTGTAGAGTATATCTTCAAAAAATTTCGGACTCCGGGCACGTGGGCCCGAGGGCGTTTGGGCAACTTTTCGTTCGGGGTTAGGAATTGTTACGAATGGGGTTGTAAAGTTTAATTGAGCATATATTAATGGATTTGTATTAATCATTGGCTAGTTTTGGAGCGTTGTGCGTTGGTGAAAGTCTTTGGAGGAATGTAGAATGCCGGTTATGAGTCTTCGGAGCGAGGTGAGTCTCCTTTCTAACCTTGTAAAGGGAATTGTCCCCATAGGTGAGTTAATTGTTATGTCTCCTATTTTGTGGGGGCTACGTACGCACGAGGTGACGAGAGTCCGTGCGCATAGCTTACTATTATGCTTTGTTCCTGGTAAGTCTAGGACCCAAAAGCATGCTATATTTTGAATATTTGTAATCTTATGGACAGTTGAATTACTTAAACCACATCAAATGGTAAATGAATTTCTAAGAAGATCTAAACCTCATTTCGTAATTCGTTAAAAGAGAATTTGTTCTTCTTTGAATAATTGCCCCATGTTGGCTTCCTGACTGAATGTCTCTATGTGTTTATTTTGGAACGGGCCGAACGCCTCGGCAGAGTAAATAGATGCATCTATAGGCGTGCCGTCGACCCTCGGCAAGTGCACAGTTTATTTCTGTTGGATCGGGTCGTCGCCTCGGTGTTATTTGCGCATGTTATATTGTTGCTTGAGGACTTTAAATGTGAAATTTGCCCTTCGTGGCTTGATATGACATTAATTAAGATAAATAAAGAGTAAATCTTGAAAATCCTTGATCATTGGTTGAAGGTGTTTATCTGTTTTCTGGCTTCGTGAATTAAAACTTCTATATGAACCCATGATTTCCTCACATTTTTAGCATATTGTCAAATGACCTCTAGTAAGTGTCCAAGTTGACCATCTCGTCTCTACTTCTTCAAGATTAGGCGGGATACTCATTGAGTACATGTTGTTTACGTACTCATACTACACTTCTGTGCATTTTTGTTGCACAGGTATATATACCTCTAGCGGCCTACTGGGGGTAGCAGCGCGGATGATTCTGGTACTAGGTGAGCTGCATTATTCGAGGCGACCCGCAGCTAGTGGAGTTCCTTTCAGCATTTTTATATTTATTCCCTGTCCACTGTATTTCGGACAGATATTGTATTTTATTTTCCTTATCAATAGATGCTCATGCACTTGTGACACCGGGTTCTGGGATGGTTTTTGAAAGATGTGTACTAATAGTTATTACTTAATTTTAATTGAAGCAGAGATTGTTTTAAATTATGAAAAATGGAAGGACAAATCCTAGATTTTCAAAGGTATTAAAGAGAATTTAATTGATAATTTAGTTGGCTTGCCTGACAGAGGTGTCCGACGCCACCACGACCCTTAGTGTATTTTGGGTCGTGACACCCGTTGTGGCACACAGCCTCAACTGTTGCGACAAATTTAAGTTAACTCTAACTTGAACACTCTAGGTACCTAATACAATTGCTTCTATAAAAGCTGAAAGGTACAATGTAAAATCACCTACTACAATTGAACTAGAATAAAAGATAGACACTTGGAACTGGTTCTTCTATCTTGTTCAAGTAGCTTCAGGATTGCACGCTTGAATCACATATAAATTGCTTGCAAAATCGCCTCGCTCTTTTGCTCTCAATTTAAGTTTTAACTTCGGCTTATGTGCATTACCCGTAAAAGAGAACAACACTGATATTTAATGGGTTAGTAATTAGAGATTGACTGGGATACAGATGCTACTCTTCTATCGTAGAAGAGTTCAAGTTGATCTCATACTCTAACACTATCCTCTTCATAAACTGTGTTCTCTTCATGTAAGGAGTCTTTCTCTCCTTATCCAATATGCAACCTTTTCGATCAGATCAGGAGATATTACTTCTAGATAAGTTAGATTTATCTCCTCCACGTGTATCTCACATGTTTGGGTTGATCATGACTGTGCTTCACAAGATGGACCTGGTCCATGTCTGAGTTCTTTTGTCAGTATTCAAAACTTTACCTGTTCTTGGGCCAACACAACACTTACCGCTACTTCTGATACCGTCAAACAAATCAATTGTTGTTCACCTTCTTCTGGTTTCGACAACAATGAAGGACTAGATAGGTACGTTTTTAGATCTTTCGGTACCTGTTGGCATTTCGGAGTCCACACGAGCACTCTCCGAAGACCTCGAGATGAACCTGCTTAGAGCCGCCGATCTACTGGTCAACCTCTGTACTTTCTTCACACTTGTTAACTAGTCATATCCTCGATGGCTTTGATTTTATCGGGGTTTACTTCAAATCCTCTTTGAGAGACCAGAAACCCCAAGAACTTATCGGAATCAATTCCGAAGGTGCACTTCTCCCTGTTAAGCTTCATGTTGTATTTTCTCAGAATGTCAAATATCTCTTGGAGATGTTTCACATGATCTCCTGCATTAAGACACTTAACTAACATGTCGTCAATATAAACTTCTATTGTCTTACCTATCCGTTTTTCAAACATTTTATTAACAAGCCTCTGATAAGTGGCTCCGGCAGTTTTAAGCCCAAAAGCCATCACATTATAGCAGTATGTGCCAGAATTTGTAATAAAAGAAGTCTTCTCTTGATCTTTCTGGTCCATCTTAATTTAATTATACCTGTAATAAGTATCAAGAAAACTCAGTAGCTCATGTTCGGCTGTAGCATCAATCATTTGATAAATGTTTGGCAACGGAAAAGAGTCTTTCGGGCAATGCCTTATTTAAATCTTTATAAGCTACACACATTCTGAATTTATTATTCTTTTTAGGTACTACCACTATGTTAGCTAGCCAATAGGGGTAATTTACCTTCCGAATTGAACCTATATTCAGTAACAAGGTTACCTTTTCCTGGACAAACCTGTTTCTGACCTCTAATATCGCTCGTTTCTTTTGCCTTACCGGAGGGAAGTTAGGATCTAAGCTCAGCTTGTGGACAGCCACTTCCAATAGAATACCTGTCATATCTGAATGCGACCATGCAAGATAATCAACGTTAGATTTTATAAAAATTCATAATTTTTAACCTGGGTTCGGGACTCAAACATGTTCTTAAGTGAAACTTCCTTACAAAGAATTCTTCAAACAAGGCCACTTGTTCGAGCTCTTCTACGGTTGATTTGGTCGCATCTGTTTTCTTCGGTACTAGATAAAATTTCGATGACTTCTCTTCTTTTTGATCTTCAATTGAGGTGGAAGAGGGCACCGGTTGCTGTAATTACTATTTGCTCGTTTCTTTAACCTTGCTACTGGGCGGTCACTGCATTCATTTTCCTTGCAGCTTGTTGATCTCCTCTGATCTGTCTGATCCCTTCTAGTGTGGGAAATTTCAACACCTGATGATATGTTGAAGGTACAACCTTCATTTCGTGTATCCATGGCCTCCCTAGGATCACATTATAACCCATGTTTCCATCTACGACTTCGAATAGGGTGATCTTTGTTACCCCTTCGGCATGCGTGGGCAACAGATTTTTTTCTCGGGTCGTAACACGTGTTAAGTTGAACCCCGCTAAAAGCTTGTTGCCAAAACTCTCCATTGTATGATGTTGGCCAAACTTCCTGGATCAACCAACACACGTTTAATTTTAAAAGCTAAAACATTAAGAGAGATTACCAGAACATCATTGTGCAGTAGAAGAAGTCCATCAACATCTTCTTCTGCAAATGTGATGTCATCTTCTAAGACCTCTCGCATCATCTTGCCATGAGTTATCAATATCTTTGTCTTCTTTGCTGTAGAAAATGTCACCCCATTTACTTCGTCTCCACCGAAGATCCTGTTTATCGTCATATGAGATGACCCTGCGATCGGTTTTGATGGTTCTGCAACATCTCGATTTCTCCCATAGTTTTTCTTTGCGCGGTCACTTAAAAACTATGTGAGGTGACCGTTCTTCAATAATGTTGCTACTTCTTCACGAAAGTGTCGGCAGTCCCCCGTCCTGTGGCCGTGAGTTCCATGAAAGTCACACCATAGAATAGAATCCCTTTGGCTAGGATCCGATCAGATTGGTTTTGGGAACCTAGCTTCTTTAATATTCCTCATAACCGACACCAATTCTACCAAGCTGATATTAAAATTATAATCGGATAACTTGGGATATGTTGAATCTCGGGACCCTGACGCCTCTTTCTCCTACAATGATCTATTACTTATACCACGATCCGCCCTTCTATTGGAAGAGAACCTATTCGATAAGTGAAAACCATTATTTCTACGCACATCGACCCTCTCTTTGTAAATGCCTTCGCTGTCCACTCATCAGGTATTGCTGGTAACATTTCCTTCAGAAATTGGATCACGAACTCTCGCAACAGTTCAAATTCACCTTGGGGTAAGAATATATCCTCCTTTCTTGCTTGAACGTTTCTTTCTCTAGCATGAGCTTTGATAAACGAATCTACAAGCATTTCAATAGAATCAAGAGAATGCTCAGGTAAAAGAGAATACCAAGTTAACACATCTTTTTTCAGGGTTTCGCCAAACATCTTCAACAAAACAAATTCGATCTCGTGTTGGGCCAGGTTGTTTCCCTTTACAGCCGTTGTGTAGGTCGTAATATGTTCCTGTGGATCTGAAGTCCCATCATACTTCAAAATATTTGGCATTTTAAACCTCTTAGAGATCAATTCTGGAGCTTCACTTGGTTTAAATGGCAGCTGCATATACTTTTTAGAATACGCTCCCTTAACACCAACGGCGCTCCTGGGATCTGATCCATCTGAGCATGAAATTTCTTTGCATTTTGGTTCATTCCCTCATTCATTTCTCTCATGAACCTCATGAGCTCGATTTTGAAAGGGTCATTTGCGTTGTTGACGTTCCCAGATCCACTACCGGTACCTCCTGCCTCGTCAAAACCAAACTCCTCCTTTGGACCGTAGTTACCAGTTCTTTGGACTGTTTGATTTGCAAGGATGCTAGGAGGAATCAGAGCTCTTCCATCAGCATTATTGGAAGGACCCAATAATGCCTGTTTCAGCTATGTCATCACCTGATTTGTCTTGAGAGGTGATACATAATTTCCTTTGTTGCTCTCTCAAGATTTTGACCGTTTCAACATGTTCATCATCCACATCATCAGGAGTTGGACTCCTAACATGTCGAGGATTTTTACTTCTGCGACCTTGAGTTGTTTCATCTCCTTCATTACGGGTTTCGCTGGTTGAATCATCACGTTGGAACACGTCCTCAAGTTCATTGTGTTCTCCAACATTATATGAATTGTTGACATCATTAGATGCCATATCTGGTTTTTCTTTTGCTAAGAAAGGAATCAAAATTTGTTAGTAACAAATTAATAGATCAAAGCCATACTGCCTACCCGTAAAATGATACAATTGAATTTGTAACGTTGTTTATAGACACGTGAATTAATTTGATCCAACAATATAAAATAAAAAATAATGAAATTAAAAATGTAAAAATAACTTAAATAAATAAGACACCACTTCTTAAGAGATAACTATGAGAAAGGATTGAAGGAACGTGCTCCTAAATGCTCTCGGCGCACGATAAGCCAAGGGAGGCTAACGTGCACCATCGATGGCAAGGAGACGCAAACAAGCAGCGCCGGTGACTGCTGCTATAACTCCGATGACCTCAACAATGTAGAATTTCACTCCGTTTACGTTTGGAAGTTTTCTACCACCTAGTTTCCGACCAATTCAAGAGGAAAATGAGCTAAGTGAGGACGAATAAGGGAACAGTACTCAATGGAACAGTAAAATTGCTATTACTGTGAAGGAAGCTCAGAAATCCAAAGATCAATTGCCAACCAGTCCAAAACGATTGCAATTTTCTGAAGCTGGATCATCAAAATCATCTCCAGATCCAGATCTAACAGCCAAAGCAGAGATAGGGAAGGTCATGCATGCAAAGGAACTAAGACAACAAAATTGGAACTCATAAATGGGGATGAGGCTGGAGTATATTCCACCAAGTCATAGAGATGGTAAGATTGTCATTCAAATAGAGGAAGAGGATGTAAGTGAGCTAAAGGAACACTGGGCGACTGCTTTAATTGGGTATGTACTTGGGGATACTCCGTATGAGAAATCTATGGAGAGCTATGTTGAATCAGTCTGGGATTTTGTCACTAGACCTCAAATCCTGTATCACCAAGAAGGATATTATGTGTTTCGATTCACAACTGTGAAGGAAAGAGATGCAGTCATGCAAGCAGGGCCTTACTCATATCATAACAAGCCATTTATTTTCCAGAATTGGGAGAGGGATTTCCACTTTGATCCTAAGTGTATCACTACTATTCCCTTGTGGATTCACTTACCTAGTCTGTCAGCTGGGTATTGGACTGCTGATGCATTTAGCAAGGGGGCTAGTGCTGTAGGTTTACCATTGTACACTAATAAATTTACAGTAGAATTGAACAAAATCTCCTATGCCAGAGTACTTGTGAAAGTTGACATTACAAAGCCACTAGTGGAGACTATTGAGATTGCAACTCCCATTGGTACTAGACAACAGGAAATAGTGTATAAATAGAGGCCAAAGTTCTGTAATAACTGCTTACATTTTGGTCATGATAGCTTTGAATGCTGGAATTCAACTAAACAGAATGAAGATGCTAAATTCAAGGCCCCAAAAAGAAGGAATAGAGGCAGAGGAAGGAAAGTTATTCAGGAATGGAAGCCAAAAGCACAGCAGGAACAAGAGGAGGGGATTGGAGAAGAGAATGAAGTACAACCTCCAATTGACAAAGACAGGCAGGTCTCAGTAGATAAGCCAGACCAAAGGAGCATGATGATACAAAGGAGGGAAAACAATGAAAGACAAAATACTGCAGGTGTTCAGCAGGTGATAAATGATGAGGCTAGCACTTCCAATAGATTTGCAATATTGGAAGAATGTGGTGTACAAGGAGGGGTGAATAACTCTGATCCTATACAAAAACCACCATGATTATCAGTACTTGGAACATAAGAGGGCTGAATAAGCCCCATAAGCAGAAGGAACTGAGAATCTTTCTGCAAAAAGAATAAGATAGATATCCTAGGATGTCTAGAAACCAGAGAAAGAAAAAAAGGCAAAAAATATCTTGTATAAGGTAGCAAAGGATTGGGGTTACTGCTATAACTATACTAAGGCTGAGAATGGGAGAATATGGCTGTTATGGAGAACAAATTTGACAGTTAACATATTCAAGTCCATGAGCAATTCATTCACTGCCTAGTGATGGATCCAGTGGCTGGATACAAGATTATGTTGACTGTAGTGTATGCTAGAAACAAATTACAAGAAAGGGCTAGTCTATGGAATGGTCTACAACAGCTAGGAGGGCAGACTCAAATCCCATGGCTCATAAGTGGTGATTTCAACAATGTCCTAACCACAGATGATAGATTAGGACAACCAGTCACTATGAATGAGGTGCAGGAGTTCAAAGACTGTATAGACAATATGCAACTGACCCCACTGAGGACTAAGGGATGTTTCTTTACTTGGTGTAATAAGCAAAGTGCAAATGATAGAGTATACAGTAAGATTGATTGGGCTTTTGGCAATTTTGAATGGACCAAAGATTATGGGCATGTGGAAGCTGATTGCTTAGAACCTGGTATGTCGGATCACTCACCTATCTTAGTCCAAATATGGAGAAGGAATACTATATATCCCAAGCCATTCAAGCTATACATGGTAACAATGGAAAACAAGGAGTTTAAGCCTATTGTAGAAAGAATTTGGAAGCAGAAGATGGGAAATGATCCTCTGTCTGGTATCTGGTTGAAGTTGCAAAAGTTGAAAGGTGGGACTAGAGGTTTAAACAAGGAGATGGCAAGTTATACACAGAGATTGACCCAAATTAGACAGAAACTGGAGTGTACACAGGCCAATTTGATACTTGATCCTTTCAACCAAGTATGGATAGACCAGGAGAAGCAAACACTTCAGGATCTAGAGAAATGGAGCATCATAGAGGAGAAAATACTAAGGTAGAAGGCTAGAGTGAATTGGATTGATTATGGGGATTCAAAATCCAAATACTTCTATGCATAGCTGAAGATCAGAGCTAGCAAGAACACAATTGCCTCTGTATATAATGATTTGGGAGTTAAGATCACTGACCCTAAAGATGTAGAAAAAGAATTCACTTGCTTTTTCAAACAACTTATGGGAAAAGCTACTGGTCTAAAGCCATGCCCTAATACCAAATTCATCAAAGAAGGAGAGTGCCTCTCAATGCAACTACAGCAGGACCTAATTCAGGACATCACATATGCAGAAATAGATGAAGCAGTGAAGGACATGCCAAATGATAAAGCCCCTGGAGTTGATGGATGTCCAATAGAGTTCTTCACAAGGCATTGGCAGGTAGTGAGACAAGATATATATGATGCTGTGCTATTCTTTTTCCAAATAGGCAAGATGAAGCAAGCATGGAACTGTACAGCTATAACTTTGATCCCTAAAGTTCCAGCTCCTACAACAGTGAAGGACTATAGGCCTATTGCTTGCTGCACCACTGTGTACAAAATCATTGCTAAGATACTGACTAAAAGAATCAAAAAGGTGATTGAGCTTATAATTGGGAAAGCACAATCTGCTTTTATAGAAGGGAGGAGTATTATTGATAATATCCTATTCAGTCATGAACTCTTCAATGGATATAATAGGAAAGGCTTGTCTCCAAGATATGTTCTCAAGGTAGACTTAAGGAAAGCTTATAATTCACTGGAATGGCAGTTTATTAACTACATGCTTACTGATCTTGGCTTCCCTCAGAAATTCATTCTATGGATAATGGAATGTGTGACAACAGTATCCTATTCATTGGTTCTAAATGGGGGACTGACCAAACCTTTCCCAGCTAAGAGAGGAATAAGACAAGGAGATCCAATGTCTCCTTATCTCTTTGTGATTGCTATGGAATACCTACAAAGAGAGATGAACCAACTGGCCAAACAAAAGGAGTTCAAATTCCACCCCAAGTGCAAGAAGCTGGGAGTAACACACATATGTTTTGCTGACGATTTGTTAATGTTTTGCAGGGGTGATATTGATTCAGTTACTAAATTACATGAAGCTTTTAATAGATTCTCAGATGCTTCTGAACTGCAAGCAAATGCAGAAAAGAGTTCCATATATATCACTGGTGTGGCACAACATATAAAGGAGCAATTGATAGAACTTACTAGATATACATAAGGATCTTTACCCTTTAAATATCTAGGGGTTCCATTTTCGACAAGAAAGCTGAACATTCACCAATGTCTACCACTGGTAGAAAAATCACTGAAAGAGTAAGATGCTGGTCAGCCAGGTTGCTGTCATATTCTGGGAGAATTCAACTGATCAAATATGCGCTGTTTGGCATACAAACATATTGGGCTCAAATTTTTTTGCTTCCAAAAAAGATCATGAAGAAGATAGAAACAATATGTAGGACCTTTCTGTGGACTGGCTCAACAGAGTGCTCAAGGAAAGCTTTGATTACATGGGATAAGTTATGTCAGCCTAAATCTACAGGAGGTTTGAATGTTATAAACATGAAGATATGAAATAAAGCAGCATTGCTGAAACATCTCTGGGCATTGGCTATGAAGAAAGATACATTGTAGATTAAATGGGCTCACAATTATTATATAAAGAACAGAGATATTGCAGAAATGGACACACCCAAAGCAGCAGCATGGGTGGTCAGGAAGATCATTGAGGCAAGAGAGGATGTGAAGCAGATGAGGCCTGGACAGAATAGCATTATATCTACATTGGATACCTTAGTAAAGCAAGGCAAGTTCCAAATCCACAAAGCTTATGTTCAGATGCAACCTCAATTTCCAAAAGTTATGTGGAAAAGCATTCATCTACATACACATATTCATCCTAGATTCAAATTTCACCTGTGACTGGCTATTCATCAAAGGCTAGCAACAGTAGACAGACTCATGAAATTTAGAATTCAAGCTCCATTAGAATGTGTGTTCTGTGCAACTAACATGGAAGCTTTTGAGCTTCTATACTTTGGCTGTCCAAAAACTAACAAATTATGGGACAGAGTATTGAAATGGCTTGGAATCACAAGGCAGATAGGAAGCTGGCAAGATGAGCTGATTTGGATGAGCAGATTGGCAAGTAGGAAGAACTGTAAAGCAGAAATAACTACAACTACTTTCACGATGGTAGTTTACTGCATTTGGCGCGAAAGGAATTCGATTAGATTCAACAAAGGCAGATATAACATGGATGAATTATGCAAGGAAATTGCTATGCATATACACATACAAGGGAGAAAGAAGACCAAATGGCAAAAGGAATTAGAGAGCTTAAACAATTTTCTTTAGACTAGATATAGTTACTTTGAAGTAGTGTAGGTTAGTGTTATGAGTGTAAATAGTAAATAGGAGTTTAATGGTCAGCATTAATCTGGATATGTAATGACAGTTTTTTTTTTTTATGAAATAAAATGTTAGTTTTATCAACAAAAAAAACTTAAATAAATACAAGCCTGCTGGTATGATGAGCTTCTACGGAAGCAGTAGTATGAACAATATTAAGAACAAAAGAAAGCACGTAATTTTATAATTTGATAGTAAAATATAACCTTTGTGTACAAAATATTTTTCGTTTGCAATAATGGAATTTCTTCTCCAAAAAATTTTCAAACAATGAAACTTGCTCGAGCTCTTCCACTATGGACTTTGTTGCATCCATCTCCTCACCTGGAAGTATCTTGGCACCTGATAAAATTCCGACGCCTCTTCCCCCTGTTAACTCCACTTGATTTGGGAGCAGGCACCGGTTCCTATAATTGCTATGTTGTATGCTCCTTCCCTTTGCTACAGGAGACTGGAAATCACATTCATCTCCGTTGCTGCTTGTTGATCGCCCCTTATCTGTTTGATTCCTTCGGGCATTGGGAATTTCAGTAATTAATGATACGTTGACCATAGAACTCTCATCTCGTGCAACCATGGTCTTCCCAGAATGATATTATATGCCATATCACCATCCACCACTTTGAAAAGAATCGTCTTCATCACTCCTTTGGCATTCGTGGGCAACAAGATCTCTTCTCCGGTTGTCATGCTGAGTTTGGCTTGCTCCAATACCCTCCATTTTATGATATTGCCTGAACTTCCTGGATCCACTGGAACCCGTTTTATTTTGAAATCTAGAACATTTAGAGAAATTACCAATGCATCGTTGTGAGGTAGCAACAATTTGTCTGCATCCTCCTTTGTGAAAGTGATTTCATCTTTAGCAACTTCCCGGAGTCTCTTGCTATGGGTTATTGATACCTTTGTCTTCTTTGCTTCTGAGAAGGTAACTCCGTTGATCTCATTCGTCCCGACATGTTGATTATCTGGCAAGGGGGATCTTCTCCTACTTTCGAGGGTTCCGTGTTATCCAGGTTGCGACCGTAGTTGTTCATGGCCCGGTCACTTAAGAATTCTCTAAGATGCCCATTCTTCAATAGTTTCGCCACTTCCTCCCGCAGATGTCGGTAGTCCCCATTTTGGTGGCCATTCGTCCCGTGGTAATCACACCACAAGTTGGGATCCCTCTAGCTGGGATCGGATCTCATCGACTTCGGGAACCGTGCTTCTTTGATGTTTCTCATAGCTGATACCAACTCCATTATACTGACGTTAAAATTGTGTTATGATAGCCTGGGGTAGGAAAGATCCCGCGTACCTGACGTTTCTTTGTCCTGCAATGATCTGTTGTTCCGGCCGCGATCAGTTCTTTTGTCGGTAATCAACCTGTCTGCCGATCGAAAACCTCTGTCGTGTCCTTCGACCCGTTCATAGGGCAAAAATCGGCTCCTTGTAGGCTGTCTATCCGTCTCAAAATCGTCTTTTGATTTTTCTTTATTCTTCTCCCGACCTTTTGTTGACGCCAGAAAGCCGACCTGATCTTCTTCAATCTTATCTTAGACTCGTACCGGTTGTGAACATCCGCCTAAGTTGTCGCTTGGAATTCAAGCAAGATTTCTTTCAGTTTCCTGGAAGAGTCTGAACTTCTCGCATTCAAACCCTTGGTGAATGCTTCAGCCGCCTATTGATCTGGAATAGCCGGGAGCAACATCCTTTCCTTTTGGAACCGGGTGACGAACTCCTGCAGCAACTCAAATTCTCCTTGTGCAATTTGGAATATGTCAGCTTTTCGAGCCTGCACCTTTCTAGCCCCGGTATCAGTCTTAATAAAAGAGTCCGCGAGCATCTCAAAGGAATCTATGGAATGCTCAGGTAACAATGAATACCCAGTAAAGGCTCCCCTCGTGAGAGTTTTCCCAAATTTTCTTCAGTAAAACAGACTCCATCTCGTGGGGAGCTAAATCATTCCCCTTCACTGCCGATGTATATATGGTAATATGCTCCTGAGGGTCTGAAGTTCCATCATACTTCGGCACGTCGGGCACTTTAACGTGTTTCAGGATTAATTTTGGTGTCGCGCTCGGTTTGTACGAAAGTTGAGTATATTTCTTTGAGTTTGGTTCTTTCAACACCGGCGGTGCACCCAGAATTTGGTCCATGCGAGCGTTCACTCATAAAGAGTTCGATCTTGAAGGGATCGCTTTCGTTGTTGGGACCGAATCGCTCCCACAGGCCCATCGGAGCCAACCTTGCCCCTCTGGGTGTTGTTGTCGATCCTCTGCGTTGCTTGGTTTGCGAGAGCACCGGGAGGAACTGGACCTCTTTTATTCGCGTATATTGGAAGCCTATGATAACACCTATTTTAACTCCGTCATAACATTATCCTGCCGTGTGAGGTGGCCTAGAATGATTGCTTATTGCTCTTGTAGGATCCTCACCGCATCAACAACATGCTCCTCTTCAGCATCATCGGGAGTCGCCTCCTGAACATGTCATGGGTACCGCCTATCGTGGACCGGCGAAGCATCGTTCCCCTCATTGTGGGTGTCATTAACTGAATCCTCATGATGAGGCTGGTCTCTTTGAGCCTCAGGACTGTGCGTGTTGTTAACACCATTATCTACCATTTTTGTGGTTTTTTTCTAAGACAAATAATCAGAACATGTTGGTAAAAGAGGCAAGGATCAACTTAATTACACGATTGTCTAGGCCCCACGGTGGGCGCCAAACTGTTTACCTGTAAAATGGTATAGTTGAATTTACACATGATTTCTAGACAAGTGAATTAATTTGATCTTGAAATAATAAAATAATTGAAGAAATATGCAATACTTTGCCTTGAAATGAAGGTAAAATAGCAGAAATAATGATCCCGGGAGCAAAACTTCCGAACACAACAACGATAAAATCAAGGAATAAGAAGGTAAAAATATATAGAGCTTTGAATTGATTATAGCATAAGTTTTCCAGAAAATTCGTGTCCTTACGATGATAACAATGCTTACTATTTATAGCTGCACCTACGGAACAAGGTCATAAGATCATGCCCTTCTTTAACGTCAATTTTGAGGGATATTGAAGAAGGTGTAACGGTGAGCAGATATGACAAATTCATTATAACGGGCAGTGCACTAAATGTTGTGGAATATTCTCAATTGAATGCTACCGGAAGGAGGGTGTTTATTGCATTTTCACAAGTGTCATTCTTTCCGGTGGCAAGCGAAATTGTTGCCTTCGGTGCAACCTATCCTCTGTTTTTGGCTCCACGTGTCACTCTCTTATGCGACCACTTGGATAGCATATTTTACCCTATACACAAATTAATATGCATATTTTGCTGAAGATAAAGGTCATAAACATGAGAAGATTTGTGCTACGGAAAATGTTATTTAATTTATCAATATGCAAAAAAATAGAATAAGAACCTTTTGGAGTCAATTTTTTTTTTTTACTTAGTTTAATTATATTTATATCAGTTTTACAAAAACCAACACAAAATTCGGTTGATATACAAAAAGAACTAATTACATATTAATTAAGTTAATCTATAGTTAATAATTTCAACTTTTCACAAACATTTAGAGCCTGTTTGGAAAGCCACCTAGTAATTGGGTGTAATTATACAGTTTGGCATATTTGTTTGGCCAAGTAATTACTTGGTCAGCATGGAATTATGTATAATTGGAGGGGTGTAATTACACTCTCCAATTCTCAAGGGGAGGTGAGAATTGGTGGTAATTACACTATGTAATTACTAGGTTAGTTTTTTAGTTTTTTTCCTTTTTGTTTTATATTTAATTTATTTTCTTTATAAATTTTTATTTCTATTTTTTAGAAATTTTATTTTTATTTTTATTTTTATTTTTTTTAAATTTTAAAATAAATTTTTCTTTGTACATTATTTCTTTTATTTTTCTACCTTTACTTCTTGTGATTCTATGTAATTGCTTATATTTTATTTATTATTTGCTTTATTATTCTATTTTTTGAAACTACACCTCCTAATATTTGAAATAACGGATCATTAACAAACTTGACATATAATGAGCAGTGCAATTAAAGTGAAATTTCGTTGTTGAATGTGATTATAAACTTATTATGTTTTCTAATCTTAAGTTATAGTGGAACTTACTATTATTGTGTTGAAATTTGATATATGTTAAACTAGTTTTTTTTTTTTTAATTTAAAATTGTGTTATATTCATGGTTCCAATTTACTTGTTTTAGTAGTATTGACTCACATTGTTGTTGTTCATTTTTTTAGTTAGAATTGATACATTAATTTTGTCAAACATTTGAATAATGTTATGACACTATATTTATAAATATTATTTTATTTTATCAAAATATGAATTCCATGATGTTCTGACAAAATGTATGTTTATTGTTTTTGTAAATATCTAAACTAAATATTGTTAATTTGGAATATATATAAATTATTTTTACAATATTAGTTATAAATATATGATTACTAATTAATGCATATTCACGAAAAATATATATCTTAAATACCAAATATAATATCATTTATACTTATAAAAATTTATAGGCATATATTTATTATATTAACTTTCAAGTTTTTATAATTACTTCATTTAAAATTTAGTCTAACTGTGTAATTACATTTGTGCAACCAAACAGTAAACTTGTAATTGCACTGTAATTACACTATGACAAACAAACAGGTCGTCGTAATTACACAACTGTGTAATTACTAGGCTGTGTAATTATTATCCTAGTAATTACACCAATTACAATTACCCGGTGGCTTTCCAATTCCAATTACTACCCTAGAAAGCTTTTGAAATTCAAGATGTAATTGGCTCAAAATCATAGAATTCAATTTCCAGTCTTTTATTGAAAAGGCAAAGGCTAGAAATGTGATTGTAGTTCCAAACTGGATAAAGTGATAAACCCTCATCGTTGAGTTGCTTTACTCTTATCTTCATTGACTCACATTTCCCCTGCAAAGTACAAAACCTCTCAGGCCTCTCACCGAAAATGTCTACCCTTTCATCTTTCACCATATCCCCAACTTTCCTGCACAACCCCAGAAATAGAAATAGAAACAGAAATCCCTCAATTCAACTTCCAAACTTGTCTCTTAAACCACAAACAGCGCTCACCTTCTCACGTCCCAGACCCAGAATATGCTTATCCACCAGAATGAATGCCGTTGCGGAAGAAGAAACTTCAGTCTCTACAACGGACCCCTCTTCGGAAGCCGCCAGGCGACTTTACATTGGTAACATTCCTCGCACACTCACACCCGATGAGCTCCGTAAAATCGTTGAAGAGCACGCCGCCGTCGAAAAGGCCGAGGTATAAACATGTTTCACACCCAACCAACTAATTCATAAATTTGTCTTTTATTTCCCCCCCTTTCTTTTTTACTTAAATTCTTTTACTTGTTATGAGTACTCTAAAGAGATAAGTGCTTCAACTTTTACTCGATCATGATATTTAAGATGGTGGATACCAACTTTAACAACTTGTTTGGATGGTTATTATGTATCGTTTCATAATGTATCGTATAATATTGTACTGTATCTCTTTTATGTATAAAGTTGCAGTATTATAAAGAAAAAATAAGTTACGATTTACGAGGTAGAATTATTATATAAAAAGGTAGGGTAAAGGATAAAATAAGGTTATTTAATAATGCATAAGAGCAAGATGAGAGAAAAAGATAAGATCATGACTTAGACCACACCTAATCGATCGTTCCATGAAGTGGCATTTTTCGTCGTTACGTAACGACGAATTTAACGATACGGTATAATAAAATTTAAGTGACAATCAAAACAAACATTGTATTTAAAGTAACAATACGATACAATACAACAAGTAACAACCATCCAAATACATTGTTTTATTTGATAATTAAGAAATCCCTAAGGTGAGCTGATGCACGGTTCAAACTCAGTAGATAATCGCCTGCTCCTCTACCCTTTACCCACTCTTTGCAAGTTCAAAATCAAAGGGTGCTGAATGAGATGGAAAACTTACTTACTGGAAAACCATTTACACAAATTCTCAGGTGCCTATTGGTGAACACACTTACTGGTCTAGTTAGAGTAAATGGTTGGATTGTAATTTGGGGAGCCTGTTACACAAATTCTCAGATAAAAAAAGAGTTACTGTATTAAAGAAGATAGTAAATGGATATTGTGAGTGATTGCTACACTTGTTAACAATTTTTCTGTTTTGCATTGACAGGTTATGTATGATAAGTACTCCGGAAGGAGTCGTAGATTTGGGTTTGTTACCATGACGACAGTTGAGGATGCAAGTGCTGCTGTTGAAAAGCTTAATGGCACTGTAGGGGCATGCGTGCTTTACAATTTAACAACCAACATTAAAGTTACTGAGTTTTGTTCTAGAAAAGGATTGAGTTATTGACATGTTCCATTTTTTTTAATTCTTGAACAGGAAATTGGAGGTCGTGAAATCAAAGTAAACATTACTGAAAAGCCATTGTCTTCTGTGGGTTCGTCACTCATCCAACCGGATGATTCCAAATTTGTTGACAGTCCTCACAAAGTTTATGTTGGTAATCTTGCAAAAAATGTAACTTCAGAGTCGCTCAAGAACTTCTTTTCTGAGAAGGGAAATGTTTTAAGTGCAAAGGTTTCCCGGGTTCCAGGGACCTCAAAGTCTAGTGGATATGGTTTTGTTTCATTCTCTTCTGAAGAGGATGTGGAAGCTGCAATATCATCTCTAAACAATGCGGTGAGTTTATCACTTTTATATTAGATACACGAGAATTGTTTTACTTTGATGCAGTAAAATCCTATATTAGTGTATGGTTTTGTTTCATTCTCTTCTGAAGTTGATGTGGAAGCTGCAATATCATCTCTAAACAACGCGGTGAGTTTATCACTTTTATATTAGATACACGAGAATTGTTTTACTTTGATGCAATAAAATCCTATATTAGTGTATGGGTTTGTTTCATTCTCTTCCGAAGAGGATGTGGAAGCTACAATATTATCTTCTATTGATGCAGTAAGTTTATCACTTCCTATTAGTTAGATGAGAAATGGCTTTCTCTTATGCAAAAAATCCTATGTTCATCAGAAGTAAAAGATGACAACTTTTATTTAACATGCATTGCTAGGATACGAGATCCTCTATAGTAGGTATGATGAAAAATATTCCATTTATCACTTCAATACCCAAAATTGTACCGAATATATTTTTCCATTGTATCCAATCCGTAGGCATGATTTGTAAAGGAGCAAGAAGTTCATTAAAATCAGCTTCTGTAGAATTTTCACACTCAATGGAAAAACAATGCCTTTACTTTATTTGCTGGAGATGTAGAGTTGTAAGGTTGCCTCTAATTAAATATTGGGTTAAGAAATCATTGAATCAAACTTTTCTCTTTTTCCTTTTTCTTCTAAATGAGTTATATTTTTGTTACTAAGAGGTGTTTATCTTTTACAAGAGATTCAGTGGGTTAGGGAATCATTGAATCAACTTTTTTCTTTTTTCTTTCATTTAATATGTTATGTTTCTGGTACTAAGAGGTGTTTATCTTTTATAAGAGATATAGAGGCATTGGGTAAGAAGAGGTATATGAATGAGTGCTAAATGAAGTAGAGGGACTTGCTTAAGGTTGGTTCTTTGAGTAAAACTACTCCACTAGCATGGTTGCTCCTGCTGATTGTGGAGTAGAGATGTAGTATATTAGATGACTTTTATGAGCTTTGATCTTATTTGTTTTTAGTTGCGATTGCCAGAATGAATACTTGAAGAAACTAAATGTCAAAAAGAAACCCCTTGAAAAACTAAAGTTTTCCGTCTAGCGTGTTATTGCAGTGCCGGGCATGTTTGAAAAACAATCTCATCCGTGTTTAGGCTCACAGCTGAATGTGATAAATAAGACTGATTAAACCACGTCACAATATGATTTTTCTATAAGTCTGTTTGAGTTGAATTAATATGTGACCAAGCTTGTGTTTCTCCTTCTTCTGCAGCTGCTTGATGGACAGAAGATTCGTGTAAATAAAGCATAAAACATAACACACCGTGCACTTAACCAAATGCTATGGAGATTTGGTATTTTTGTCGGACGCAGAGTCAAGGATCAAGTTGAGACATTTATAGGCTATAGAAGGTTACGTCTTGATTTGGTATGCAAAGAGCTTCAACCTACTGAATACTTCCATGCATTGTGAACAACACGTCTTTCTAATGTCTCTTCTAGCATACTGCCATTTGAAAATGATATCGCAATGAAGAATATGCATTCTTGGCCACGCTTATGTAGTTGCTTTGCTTATTGGGCCGAGATGAAAATTGTTGTAAATGATCGTTTTCTGACATTTGATGTTCTGGCTAGAACTTTACTATATCACTTCTTACAATATCCGATTTCAACAATATGTCAGGTGATTGGTGCTTTCTAAGTTTCATATAAAGGGACAGCTCACCGCATGTTGAGATCTTGGTTTGGATCATAAATGCCCATAAAATCGAAGTACTTGGTGATATTACGTAGTACTCGTGTGGACATACATTATTTGCAAACGTTGAAATATTATAAGCAAATCAATATTTGTTTTATAATTTTGTCCATTAATTCAATTTCAACTTGAATTAGTGAAGTTGAAGTTGAAAAACTTTTATGAGGAGTATTTCAAGGTGAAATAATGGGTTTCCACTCACAAAGTATTAAAGGAGTAACATAATATGTACACAAGGGTTGATATGTTAAGCGTAGATGTAGTTTTGTACTTAATAAAAAAGTTGAAATTGAGTTAGTTGTATTGATATATAGCAACACGCCTATCAGCTAATCAATAATGAGAATCAATCTCTCTCAAGCTGAGCACACTTTCCTCTTTTACCATAGCCGAACTATCTGATTAACTACCAAGAAAACTCAAGAATCAAGTGTTGACTCATTCATTGAGCTAAGAAGAGAGAACAGGGATCGAGCTGAATAGTTAGAGTTTAATTTTCTGATTTGTTTTCAATATCTCATTATTTCGCTTACTCGAAGCTTCAATTGTGGGAGTAACTCAGGATACGTAGATATAGAAGTAATAAAGTTGTTGCACAAACATCCACTCTATCTACAAGTATAGTGTAACGACACGATAGGTCGTTTTGAGTTCTATCTTCCCATTTCATGATTTGAGACCTTACATAGCGTTATCTGATGATTTATGACTTGCATGCGTGGTCCGTCTTGATTTCCGAAAAGTTTGATTTTGAACTTAAAAATGGTTGGAGTTGACCACGGTCAATCTTGTTGGTAAACAACCTCGGATAGATGTTTTGACGATTCAGGTTGATTATTTTGGACTTGTACGTATGTTTGGTTTGGGTCCCGGGTGACCTGAGGCCGTTTCTGGACTTATCTTGAAAAGTCAAACATTTGAACTTAAGAACTTGGAAATCTATGAGTTTTGATGCTTGATTCATGATTTTAGATATTATTTTGGTGATTTGAGCTTGCGAGCGGGCTCATATGATGTTATTATACTTGATTGGATGTTTGGAGTGGTGTCTGAGGTGCTCGGGTGAATTTCAAGGTGATTTCTGGCCATTTTTGCAATATTTTCAACAATTGACGTACTGCTGGTGCGTTGTGCATTGTGAACGCAAAGATAGTTTTGCATTTGTGAAAAGGAATTGGGCCATGGGTGTTTTATACAAAGTGAACGCGAGGGAGGGAGGGGGGGCTCGCGAACACAAGGGCCTGGGGAGATTTGGCCTTCGCGAACGCAGCATCCCTCACGTGAATCTGTAGGCATGGGCTCTGGGGGGCTGGCACAACGGTTCTTCATCGCGAACGCGACAACAGTGTGGCGACTGCGGAGGCTTGGAGGGCGATAGTTTTCGCGAATGCAAAGAGACCTCCATGAACGCGATGGCTAGTTGGCCAGTAACCTTCGCGAATGTGACAGGTGCTTCGCGAACGCGAACAACACCTAGCGCCCAGGTATAAAAGGGCTGAAAACCGGAGTTTGGTATTTTCACCATTTTTGAGACCTAAATCACGAATTTAGGAGAATTTTGAGAGGATTTTTAGCCCAACTTCATTGTTTAGTAATTTTAACTTATTCTGTTTATTTTATGATTTTTCATAGATTTTTATCCCTAAATCTAGTACTTTTAAGTGCAAAAATTAGAGTTTTGAGGAAACACTTATTAGGGCTAATTTTGGTGTTTTGGACCTTGATTTGAGTTCCAATTTTGATGCAAATCACATATTTGGAATCGGAAAAGAGTGGGTAAACGGGAACTGGTCTTAATTTCGAATTTCAACCATGTGGTTCCGAATTAATTTTTTATTCCAAATGTGATAAGGATCGAACCCCTTTGTTATTAAGGTAGTTTCTAAAGCTTGTTTTGACTTATTTGAGTATTAATTGGTTAAATTTTAGTTTTTTTGGAGGCTTGTGGTAAAGGAAAGACGATTTTTGAAGGTTGAATTGTTCCGGAAAGTGGTAAGTATCTTGGTTAACCTTAATTTGAAAGAATTAGGATGTAATTGTGTCTATTTGCTACGTGTTATACGGCAACGTATATGCAAGGTGGCGAGTGTATAAAACTAGAGTTGCTTATGTTATGTTGTTTTTATGTATCATATCTTACTTGCTTTAATAGATCGTGAAATTCTTGATGTTATTCATGCCGATTACTATGTTGGGACTGTTGAAATATTAGGCGTTGATTATTCATGAAATGTTGGTTTGGCTGTTGGTGCAAAAGTGATGGCTTTCTCCCTTATGATGTGTTATAATTAATCACTCTTGTTGGTATTGTTGTTGCTCTTCACCTTGTTTAGTACTAATTTTACATGTTCTTGGTGAGGATGAGTGAATATGCACGTCGGGTGCTTCCATAATGTAAGGTTGAGAGATGTTGCTCGACGGGTGCTTCCATGCTGTGAGGTTGAGAGATATTGCACAACGGGTGCTTTCGTGCTATGAGATTGAGAGATATTGCATGAGGGGTGGATCCGTTCTTGTGAGGAAATGTATATATGTACGACAGGTGTTTTCGTGTTATTGTTGTGCTACCGTATGTTCCTTGCTTTTACTATACGGATTAAGGACTTGGCTATGTTATTTTGTGGTTGTTTTGAAAGGTCTGTTTGGAGTTGCTTGTGGAAGCATAACCGTTATTTACCTTAGTCGTTTCTTTCATTATTTTCTCGGTCTATATCTTCTTGCTATTAA
Source organism: Nicotiana attenuata (assembly GCF_001879085.1). Taxonomy (NCBI): domain Eukaryota; kingdom Viridiplantae; phylum Streptophyta; class Magnoliopsida; order Solanales; family Solanaceae; genus Nicotiana; species Nicotiana attenuata. Next base: position 123,830 of record NW_017670285.1, read on the forward strand.
CTTGTTATCTCTCTTGTTATCTATCTTGTCGTCTTGCTTGTTACTTTACTTGTCGTCTTATTTGTTGTATCTCTCGTTACTTTCTCGTCATTTAATTGCACGGGTTTGTATGTGCGTGTCTTGTCTTAGCCTCGTCACTATCTCGTTGGGGTTAGGCTCGACACTCATGGAGTATATTGGGTCGATTGTATTCATACTACACTTCTGCACTTCTTGTGCAAATTTTGGTGTTTGACCTAGTGGTACCTAGAGGACGAATTAGCTTGTTGGTTTTGGAAACTCGAGGTAGTGCTACACTCTTGTCCATATGTCTTGGAGTCACCTATCTTATCGTCATGTTAGTGATTATTTGCTTTAAACAGTGTATTATTTATTCCAAACTTTGTATATAGTAGTTCTGTAGACGCTCATGTACTCAATGACTCCAATTCTGGGAAGTGTTAAAGGGTTGTCAGATTAGACTTGTTATACATTTCTACATTTTTATTTATTATTTTTTATACCATGTCATTTTATGTTATGTTGTGCCCGTTATTTCTACTATTTTTTGTCTTGCCTAACAAATAGTGTTACATGCGATCACGACACTTTGGTTGGGATTCTGGGTCATGACAAGTTGGTATCAGAGCACTAGGTTGCATAGGTCTCACGAGTCATGAGCAAGCTTGGTAGAGTCTTCAGGATCGGTACGGAGATAGACTTATCTTCGAAAGGCTATAAGGCTTTAAGAAACTTCAATTTCTTTCTTTCTCTATTGTACGGTTTTGTTCTATCTAAAAGTTTGAATCTTTCTTCTCTTATTCTCTCATAGATGGTGAAGATACGTACTTTAGCCGCGACTGAGCAGGATCTAGAGCCCCAAGATGTAGCCACTACCTGTCACGGCCCAAAATCCCGCCATAAAGGTCGTGATGGCACCTTGTTCCTAAGAATAGGTAAACCTATTATAAGATGAGATCAGCATAATATAACAACTTAAAATTTTAAATAAAAGCTGTGAAATGCCATAACATAGCCAAACGAAAATACAACAGTCATAAGTCCCAAAACCCGGTAATACTGAGTCATGGGATCTACTTGGAATACATAAGAAGTCTCAAAAACTACATCACTGTTTGAGATGCATAAACAACAATAAAGAAATAAAAGGGGGTAACTATGAGGCCTGCAAGCGGTAAACATGGATACCTTGAAGTCTCCAACCAGCTCTAGCATGCAATCCTATCAATCAGCTTGACTCGGAGTACCTGGATCTGTACAAAAATTGTGCAAAAGCGTAGTATGCGTACAACATAGTCGGTAACTAGTATGTAGTTAGAATAACCTTGATGGAGTAGTGATGAGGTTCATGTTAAGACACTCATTAGTAAAATAACTTGTGCAGAATATCAACAAAAACTGACAGCAAAGCATAACAGAACAAATATCTACAACCTCAAAGACTGTGTACAACAACTCAATGTAAAATGATCCGCTTTCGCCAACAAAATATTAATGGGAACGGGGGATGTGATAACATATTGAATTCAACAAACACTAATAAAGCACAATGTGGAAAAATTTAAGAAAAAGATGTCTGTGATCAAAACATCAACCCTCGTTCCAACACATGAACAATAACAAAGAATCACCCCGATATATCTCATGACGTTTCCCAACAAGCCACCCTTATGTTGCTGCATGCACATTAACAACGGAATTCCACCCTTGTGTCTCTGCATGCACTTAAATAGCCACCCGTATCTCGCCGCATGCACATCGCAATGAAATGCTTTCCTTATGTTGTCGCATGCGCATCCCACCCTACACAACAACAATCAACCTGCACAAAACGCACACATGTGCCACAACATCACCAAAATAACAATACCAAAGTCACAACAAGATATAGCCCCACGGCTCAACAACGGTGTGTACACGAATCATAACAATAACATAAGAGCGAGGGGAGTATTCCACAATAAAGCATGTTACATATAGCAAACAATCCCAATTCAAGGCATATTAATAGCCTAAGGGCTATTTTGGTAATGAACCATACATACGCGCGTGTACACACTCATAACCTCATGTACACGCCGTTTCACATAGCACCAATAATGCAAATTATACCCAATCCTAAGGGGTAATTCCTCCATACATAGTTAGACAAGATATAACCTCAAATAGGCCCAAACAATACTCTAAAAATGCTTTTCCTTTAAAACTCACCTCTGCTCGCCTCAAATCTAGCCAAAAATCACTTAATAATATCAAATAATGTAAAGAAATCAATTTCAATTAATAAACCTAAGATCTTTACACTTTTTTCTAAAAAGTCAACAAAAGTCAATCCCGGGCCAGCCCGATCGAAATTCAAGTCGAGGGATAGATCTTGACTACCCATAATCCCATGAGTCAAAATATGTGTTTGGTTTTTAAATCCGAGCCAAATCGACTCTCAAATCTCAAATTTCTATTTTTCAAAATATAGTAATAAATCCCAAAAATGTTATATCAAATATCATGATTTAGATGTTAAAATTCATAAATAATAATGTTATAATACAAACATGGAGTCAAAATCACTTACCCAATAGCTTTCTATGAACATCCCCTCCTAAAATTGCCTCCTACCTAATCTAGGGCTAAAAAATGTGATAAAATGAGACTAAGTCCCAAAATCTCATCTTTTTGTTCAGTTGCAAAAGTTGCAAATGTGATGCCTGCTAAGCCTAGGAACCTCGCAAAAGCGACACACCCTTTGTATTTGTGAAGTCAGCACGTCGCAAAAGCAACCTGCCCAGCCCAGACCCATTACGCAAATGCGACACTAGCTCCGCAATTATGAAGTCAGTTCACACAGTCAACTATCGCAAATGCGATGCCAACTTTGCAAATACGAGGACCACAAATGGGAACAAGATCTCGCATTTGTGAGACCTGCAGTACCATCAAAGAACCATCAAATTCTGAAACAAATTCAAAACATCCGAAACGCATTTGAAACTCACCCGAGACCCCAGGGCTCCACACCAAACATACACAAGAGTCTATAAATATCATACGAACTCGTCCGCAATTTCAAAACACAAAACTAACATTTGAAACCATGAAGCAAACACCAAAATACATAGAATTTACAATGAAACTCAAGAATTGCAAAACTCACAACCAAGTATCCGATGCCTATTGTTCCAAAATTTAAACTTGGTTAACATATCCAACTTAAGCCTCCAAACTAAGAACAAATTATTCCAAATCAATCCAAAACTTCCCTGAAACACAACCAACCATCCCCGCAAGTGACATAACCACAATTACATCTACTAGAAGCTTCAAAAGGGGGAACGGATCTCAAATACACAAAACGATCGGTCAGGTCGTTACATTCTCCCCCTCTCAAACGAGTATACAGATATACCTAAAGTGACAAAAAGATAAGGATATCGGCTTCGCTGATCATGCTCGGTTTCCCAAGTCACCTCTTCGACCGGCTGACCTCTCTATCGAACCTTCATCGATGCAATGATCTTCGACCTTAACTTTCGGAACTGCCTGTCCAAAATAGCTATCGGCTCCTCAACATAAGTCAAATCCTTGTCTAATTGCACCGAGCTAAAATCTTACACATGAGACAGATCTCCATAGTACTATTGGAGCATGAAAACATGAAACATTGGGTGAAATCCCGAAAAAGGACCAATATACCGAGGGTTCAACTTGACCTTCTTACCGAACCTCATCAAACCCTTCACGGGCGAAGCTCTAAGTAGAACCCCCCTCACCCACAATGAATTCCACATCGGGATCCCTCCTGTCCACATAACTCTACATTGTACGAAGTCTCTCCTGAATCAACTTCACCTTCTACAAAGCATCACAGACCAAATCAGTGCCCAACAACTTAGCCTCCTCAGGCTCAAACCACCGAACTGGAGAATGACATCACCTCCATATAAGGCGTCGTACGAAGCTATCTGGAGGATCTACTGATAGGCGAACTCTTCTAGTGGTAGAAACTGATCCCACTGACAGCCGAAATAATTGACATAAGCTCGTAACATGTCCTCTAAAACCTGAATAGTGCGCTCGGACTGCCCGTCTGTCTGTGGATGAAATATCATACTCAGCTCGACTTGTGTTCCCAACTCATTCTTGATAGCTCTCCAAAAATGCAACGTGAACTGTGTGCCTCGATCCGAGATAATAGACACCGGAACACCATGAAGGCGAACAATCTGATGAAGATAAATCTGAGCCAGCTGCTCTGAAGAGTAGGTAGTCATGATTGGAATGAAGTGTGGAGATTTGGTGAGTCTGTCCACATTGACCCACAAAGCGTAAAATCTCCTCAAGGTCCGTGGTAGCTCAAACACAAAATCCATAGTCATACGCTCCCACTTCCACTCCAGAATATCAAGCCTCTAAAGCAAACCACCCGGTCTCTGATGCTCGTACTTAACCTGCTGATAATTCAAACACCAAGCAACATACTCCACAATATCTTTCTTCATCCTTCTACATATGTATTGCCGCTTCAAATCATGGTACATCTTTGCGGCGATCGGATGAATGGAATACCGCGAACTATGGGCCTCCGAAAGAATTAGATCCCACAATCCATCCACATTGGGCTTACAAATCCGGCCCTGAAATCTCAATACCCCATCATCAACAATAGCTACCTCCTTGGCATCATTGTGCTGCTTCGTGTCCTTAAGGACAAGCAAGTGGGTATCATCATACTGAAGTGCCTTGGTGCTCTCAAACAAAGACGACGTGAAACCACGCAAGCCAGACCCTTGCTGGACTCCAAAACATCCAACCTCACAAACCTGTTGGCCAAAGCCTGAACATCCGAAGCTAATAGTTTCTTTCCAACTGGGATAAAAGCAAGACCCCATGGCCTCGGCCTTCCTACTTAGAGTGTCGGCCACCACATTTTCCTTCTTAGGATGATAACAAATGGTGATATCACAATCCTTTAGTAGATCTAACCACCTCCATTGCCTCAAAGCTTAGATCCTTTTGATTGAATAAGTGTTGAAGGCTCCTATGATATGTGAACATTTCACAAGACACGCCATAGAGATAGTGCCTCCAAATCTTGAGCACATGAACAATGACTGCTAACTCCATATTGTGCATTGGGTAGTTCTTCTCATGGGACTTTAATTGACGTGAATCATAAGCAATAACTCTTCCCTCTGGCATCAACACACATCTGATGTCAATCCATGAAGCATCACAATAGACTGTATAGGAACCTGAAGTTAAAGGCAAAATAAGAACTGGAGTTATAGTCAAGGCAATCTAGAGCTTCTGAAAGCTCTCCTCACATTCGTCAGACCACCTGAATGGGCACCCTTTTGGGTCAAGAGCTGCAATGGATAAAAAGCCCTCCACAAAATGGCGATAATACCTAGCCAAACCTAGAAAATTCCAAATCTTAGTAGTGGTAGAGGGCCTGGGCCAACTCTGAAATGCCTAAATCTTCTTCAGATCCACCTTAATCCCTTCACTAGACACCATATGACCCAATAATTCCATCTATTCTAGCCAAAACTTGCACTTGCAGAATTTAGCAAATAGTTTCTTCTCCCTCAAAGTTTGGAGCACGATCCTCAAGTGTTGATCATGCTCCTCTCGGCTGCGAGAATACACCAGTATATCATCAATAAACATAATGATGAAAGAATCTAAATACGGTTTCATAAAGTACATGAAAGTTATTAGAGCATTGGCAGCCCAAAAGACAAAAAAAACTCAAAGTAGCCACGATGAGTCCTGAAAATTGTCTTCTGAGTATTTGAAGCCTGAATCTTCAACTGATGGTACCCTGATCTCAAGTAAATCTTCGAGAATATCCTAGCATCCTGAAGTAGATCAAACAAATCATCAATATGCGGTAGTGGGTACTTGTTCTTGATAGTAACCTTGTTCAAGTGCCTGTAGTTAATGCACATCCTCATAGAGCCATCTTTTTTCTTTACAAATAGAGTTGAAGCACCCCAAGAGGAAACACTTGGTCTGATGAAACCCTTATCAAGCAACTCCTGAAGCTGTTTCTTTAGTTCCTTCAACTCCACTAGTACTATGCGGTATGGTGGAATAGAGATAGGTAGAGTTCCCGACACCCAGTCAATACCAAAATCCATATCCGTATCGGGTAGAATGCCCGGTAGGTCTGCTGGGAACATATTTGGAAACTCCCTCACTACCTGAACTTACTAACAGTAGGGGGTATCAACACAAACATCCCTCACAAAGGAAAATATGCCAAGCATCCCTTCTCAACAATCCATTGTACCTTCAGAAAAGACACCACCCTACTTGGAACATGACCCAATGAACCTCTTCACTCCAACCTTGGCAACCCTGGCATATCCAACATCAAGGTCTTGGCGTGAAAATCAAGAAAGTATGGTATGGTGAAAACCAATCCATGCCCCAAAGCACATCAAAATCCACCATATTAAGTAACAAAAGGTAAACCCTAGTCTCATAGCCCCCAATAGTGACCAAAAAAGCATGATAGACTAGGGCTACCACAATAGAATCGCCAACAGGTGTAGACACATAAATAGGATTACTCAAAGAATCACGAGACATATCGAAATATGAAGCAAAATAGGATGATACATATGAATAAGTGGAACCCAGATCAAACAAAATTGATGTATCTCTATTACAGACCGGAACAATACCTGTAATGATAGCATCTTATGCAACGACCTTACTCCTACTGGGGAAAGCATAACAATGGGCCTGGTTTTCTCCTCTAGGACGTCCTATACCCGCCTGTCCTCCATCCCTAGCTGGTTGTGCGGGTGGAGTACCAACTGGAGCAGAAACCATAACCTAAGTACCCTGCAGAGGTCCACCCCTCCGAAATCTGGGACAATCCCTCATCATATGCCTAGTATCACCACACTCAAAACAACATCTCTAGGTGTGTGGCTGCTAGTAGTGAGTTTTCCCTAGACGACTAGAATAACTATGGTAAGAACCCCGTGCGGAAGTTGCATTGAAAGATGGCTGCCCAATATGAGTAACTTGAGGTCCCTGACTGGCTGGAGCACTACGAGTAACCTGAAGTGCAGCTGAACCGGTCGGCTGATAAAACCCCTGCCATGACGAGTTGTAGTTGAAGAATGGGAACCGCTAGATCTTCAATGCCTCGAGGCCTATTGGCCTCCATATCTCCCCCCTCCTTCCAATTGATATGCGACAACCTCCTAGCAAAATAGGATGATACATACAAATAAGTGGAACCCAGATCAAATAAAATTGATGCATCTCTATGACAGACCGGAACAATACCTGTAATGATAGCATCTTATGTAACGACCTCAGTCCTACTGGGGAAAGCATAACGATGGGCCTGGCTTTCTCCTCTTGGACGTCCTATACGCGCCTGTCCTCCATCCCTAGCTGGTTGTGCGGGTGGAGTAGAAACTGGATCAGAAACCATTGCATCAGTACCCTGCAGAGGTCCACCCCTCCGAAATCTGGGACAATCCCTCATCATATGCCTATCGTCACCACTCAAAACAACCTCTCTGGGTGCGTGGCTGCTAGTACTGAGTTTTCCCCGGACGACTAGAATAACTATGGTAAGAACCCTGTGTGGAAGTTGCACTGAAAGATGGCTGTCCAATATGAGTACCTTGAGGTCCCTGATTGGCTAGAGCACTACGAGTAACCTGAAGAGCAGCTAAACTGGTCAACTGATAAAACCTCTGCCATGACGAGCTATAGTTGAAGAATGGGAACCGCTAAATCTTTAAAGCCTCGAGGCCTATTGGCCTCCATATCTCCCCTCTCCTTCCAACTGATATGCTACAACCTCCTACCAATCTCCATAAACCGGTGGAGTGGAGTCTCAATCTCCAACTCCTGTGCCATCCCAAATTTGAGGCTATAACCGAGTCTCAGTAAATTTGCGAACTCTCTCTCTAATAGTGAAAACCAAAGCAAGTGCATGATGACATAACTCAATAAACCTTATAGCATACTCGGACACAATCATACTCTTCTGGTGCAACTGCTCGAACTCAGTGCGCAATGCATCCCTAAGGGTTGATGGAATAAACTCCTCAAGAAGAGATCGGTGAATTGACACCAAGTAAGTGGTGCTGCGCCAGCTAGCATACTCTCCTTATAAGTCTTCCACCATCTACGTGTCGACTCTGTCAGCTGGAAAGTAGTAAGGCTGACCCCGCTTAACTCCACTATGCCCATAGTACGCAAAATGTGGTGACACTGGTCTACGAAACCTCTGCATCCTTAGAAGCTCCGCCACTGAAATGAGGAGGATGATACTTATAGAACCTCTCTAACCTCTTACGATCCTCCTCCGATGCAACTTGCCTGATCTCGGGCTGAACTGGTATAGCACCCAGAGCCTGATCAACATGAGCCCGCTGCTCTAGAGTGCGGGTGGAAGGAGTCTGAGCTCTTCCCCTATCCTGAGAAGTAGTTGGTGCAACCAGAATCAACCATCCATAAGCCAAGGTACTAAACATGTTTAGAAAGTGCGCTAAAGTCTCCTGAAGTCTAGGGGTAGCAACAGGTGCCTCGGGTTCCTACTCCCCAATCAGAGCTACTAGTGGCTCCTTATCCCGTGACCCTAGCACAGCCCCTCGCTGCGGGGCATGCTCTACCTTGACCTCTAGAAACACCGACACCAGTGGAAGCATCATCAACAACTGAAGCTCGTGTCCTCACCATCTGTGTGATAATAGAAAGACAAAGGCTCAAAACTCTAAAATCAAAAACATTCGGACTAATTGTCATGTCCTTTCCTTGTGTTGATGAAGATTTTGACCTTGTTGGCCCATAAAGATAGCATGGTTTTCTATTTATCGAGTAATTCTCCACCCGCGGTCATCAGCTCCATGGGACTTCTATATTTTTAATGCTCCCGCCAATGTGTCTAGAGTTCTAAAGAAAATAGATATAGTTCAAAAGAAGGTGGTGAGACTTGTTAAGTCATCAAATGAACTTCTTAAAAATGAATCTTTTCTCATTGGGAGCTCGCTGTAATAGGACAGCGAGCATTTTGACCCCCAACGAGAAAGGAATGGGCATTTTTGGATAAGCCCTGTTTGGTTTCAAGTCCCCCGCAATAAGTCGCTAGTCGAAAGTTTAGACCAATTGCAATTCATCGCCATCTTGCCTGCTTCCAATTGATGACTGTCTATTATATAAGTGTTGAGCTAAGCCCCTACGTAGGGGCTCGGCTCTCGAACCTTTCGTGAGTTGTCTCGTACGACTCTTCCTAAGAACTTGAAGCCCCATGTCTCTAAATAGAAAAAATGCATTTACAAGACAAAAAAGACTTTTTCAAAAAGCCTTCTCCCTCATATTCAACAGGTTTATTAGAGAAGCAGCTTCGTTCCTTGACTTCTTTTCTCAGTCAAGCTTCTTTGTTCCTTAGTGTAGTCTCGATCCATAGTTTGTGAGGGAAGCCAATAAATTGAGGGCTTTGCTGGCTCGCTCTAACGCTCGTTTAGAAGACAGCGAGTGGAGTGCATAAGCCCCTTTAAAGATAGGGGTGAGCACTACATGAGCTCGTAAGTAAAGAATGGAACGAGCCTTGTCTAAAAACAGAACGACCTCATCTTGCTTGCTTTTGGCGAAGCTTCTAACTCTAAATAATTGGAATTCAGGTATGGCAGATAGTTAGCATAGATAGGAGTCGATCTCCAGTAGTCATCGGAGTAGATCTCCACTAAAAAGACAGAGAACACCCTAAATTAAAACACATTACTTTGCACCTAGTTCCTAAGACTAGATAAGCCCATCGTAAGATGACATCAACAAAATATAACAACTTAAAAATTTAAATAAAAGTTGCGAAATGACATAACATAGCCGAACGAAAATACAACAGTCATAAATCCCAAAAGCCAGTAATACTAAGTCATAAGCTCTACTTGGAGTACATAAGAAGTCTAAAAAACTACATCACTATTTAAGATAAATAAACAGTCATAAAGAAATAAAAGAGGGTCACTCCAAGGCCCGAAAGCGGATAAAAGGGATACCTTGAAGTCTCAACTAGCTGTAGCATGCAATCGTATCAATCGGCTTGACCTCAAGTGCCTGGATCTGCAAAAAGAATGTACAGAAGCATAGTATAATTACACCACAGTCGGAACCCAGTAAGTATCAAGACTAATCTATGTGGGGTAGTGATGAGGTTCAAGTCAAGACACTCACTAGTAAAATAACTTGTGCAGAATGTCAACATAAACTGACAACGTAAAGAATAACAGAACAAATATCTACAACCTCGAAGAATGTGTACAACAACTCAATGTAAAAGGATCTGCTTTCACCAATAAAATATCAATGGGAATGGGGCATGTGATAACTTGTTAAATTCAACCAACACTAATAAAGCACAGGGTGGAAACATTTAAGAAAAACACGTTTGTGTTCAAAACATCAACCCTCGATTCCAACACATGAATAATAAAAAAGAATCACCACGATATATCTCATAACATCCCCCAACAAGCCACCCTTATGCCGTTGCATGCACATTAACAATGGAATGCCACCCTTATGTTGCCAGATGCACATAAATAGTCACCCTTATCTCGCCGCATGCATATCACAATGAAATACCGCCCTTATGTCGCTACATGCGCATCTCACCCCACACAACAACAATAAACCCGCACAGCACATACATATGTGCCACAACATCACCAAAAAAAACAATACCAAAGTCACAAAAAAGATATAGCCCACGGCTCAACAACAATGTGTACAAGAATCATAACAATTATATAAGAGTGCGAGGAGTATTTCACAATAAAGTATGTTACATATAGAAAACAACCCAATTCAAGTCATATTAATAGCCTAATGTTTATTCTCGTAATAAACCACACATACACCCATGTAAACACTCATCACCTCGTGTACACATCGTTTCACATAGCACCATTAATGCAACTATACCAAATCCAAAGGGGTAATTCCCCCTCCCCCCAAAGTTTAGCAAGATACTTACCTTGAATAGACCCAATCGACACTCTAAAAATTCTTTCACCCCCACTTGGCTCAAAATAGCCAAAAATGACTTAATAATATCAAACAATGCAAGAGAAACCAATTTCAATTAATAAAGCTAAGTTCTTTACACTTTTCCCAAAAAGTCAACCCCTATCCCCGCTTGGTTAAAACCCGAGTCGAGGGGTAGATATTGGCTACCCATAAGCCCACGAGTCCAAATATGTGTTTGACTTTCAAATCCGAGTCTAAATCGACCCTCAAATCTCAAATTTTTATTTTTCAAAACATAGTAAAAAATCTCCAAAATTTCTCTTCAAATCTCATCATTTAAAGGTAAAAATTTATAAACAATCATGTTAGAATATCAAAATGGAGTAAAAGTCACTTACCCGATAGATTTGTATGAAAATACCCTACTAAATCGCCTTCCACCGAGTCTAGGGCTAAAAAAATATGATAAAATGAGATTAAATCCCGAAATCCCATCTTTTTGTTCAGCTGTAGAAGTCGCAAATGCGGCCTGACATTCGCAAATGCAAGCAAAAGATCTCAAATGCGGTGCTTGCTGAGCCTAGGGAATGTTGAAAAAGAGATACAGACTTCACATTTGCCAAGTCAGGCCACGTCGCAAAAGCGACTTGTCCTAGCCGAGACCCATTTTGCAAATGTGACACTGGATCCGCAATTACGAAGCCTGTCCACAGAGTCAACCATTACAAATGCAATTGCCACTTTGCAAATGTGAGGACGAATAGGATCTCTCATTTGCGAAACCTGCAGCACCAACAAAGAACCAATAAATTCTAAAGCAAGTTCAAAATACTCCAACACGCGTCCGAAACTCACCCGAACATCCACACAAGTCTAGAAACATCATACGAACTCGCTTGCGTGCTTAAAATACGAAAATAACATCTGAAACCATGAATCGAACACCAAAACACATAGAATTCACAGTGAAACTCAAGAACCGCTAAAATCACAACCAAGCGTATAATTTATATCAAACCAAATTGCAATGACAACAAACTATGCGCACTAGTTCCAAATAACAAAATGGACCTACTCCAAGTCACGTGACCAAAATTCTAACTCGATATCCATAACGTCAACCAATGGTCAAACTTAGGAAATTTCTAAACCTTCAAATTGCCAACTTCTAGCGAAAAGAGCCATATCATCCTAGGAACCTCCGAATTCAATTCTGTGCATATACATAAGTCCAAAATCACCATACAAACCTATAGGGACCATAAAAACACTATTTTTGGGGTCATTTTCACATAAGTCAAACTTGTTCAATATTTCCAACCTAAGCTTCCAAATTAAGAACCAATTGTTCCAAATCAATCTAAAACTTCCTTGAAACCCTTCCAACATTCCCGCAAGTCACATAATAATAATTACACCTATGGGAAGGTTCAAAAGGGTAGCAGGGCTCAAATACAGAAAACAATTGGTCATGCCCCGGGGCATCTGAGCAATATGCGCACCTTTGAGAAAAATCGAACTTCTTTGGAAGAGGGTCTGGCATTTTTATCTGAATCGGCTTCAACATGTCCAATTTCCTTAGCCTCTAGAACAGACTGGCATATGACTCCCGCAATGGAGTGAAGGTTTTCTTTCTCTGCAACCTCTCATTCTTAAATGCTTGATTGGGCTGGAAACCTGATCCAGGGGGTTTCGGTAGGCTCGTGGGGGCGGATAAGACATTTGGGGAAGTGGTGTGGACCATTGTGGGCCTCGTAGGTGTGAAGCATACGGTGGTGCATTGTGGACAGGGTACTGGGAAAGTGATGTACGACTTTGGGGTTTCTGTGAAGAGATGTAGCATTGGGGAGGGTCATCTGGTGCACAAGGATATCCCTGGGGCCGATGTCGAGGCTGAAAGCGTTGAGCAAGAATGCCCACTGGAGCCCGTCGTTGGCGGGGCTCAACAGCATCTTTTCTATTTCTGGGAGGACTGTCCCGAGCAACTTGTTCGTTATGTCTGAACCAAAATTCCTTAAAACTTTCTTTGGGTTTCCTTTCCATCTGAGATAGGGAGGAACGGTCTGGGACAATGTCTATATTATACTGAAAGCTTCGCACAAAATCTTGAGCCATGTCGCCCAATGTATGCCACTTCCCGACATCTTGACAATTATGCCATTCCAAAGCTGCCCCAGTCAAGCTCTTACTGAAATAGGCCATCAACAAGTCATCTTTCTCTCCAACACTTCTCATTTCACTGCAATAAACCCTCAAGTGGGCTACCGGATCTCCACACCCATCATACAAGTTAAATTTTGGCACTTTAAATCCAGCGGGCAGGCGAACGTCAGGGAACATACACAATTCTTTGTAAGACATGTTAACCTGGTCTCCCATCCCTTGCATGCTTTTCCGCTTCCTGGACATCTCATTTCGCCCTTCTTTTCCTGTAACCTTTTCATTTTAAGCATGAGGCTCAACCCGAGAGCTCTGCTTGTATGATTCAGGAACCTTGTGGGCAACCTCCGAGGGGTAATATTGGGCATCATCAGCTTTGAGTGGGTGTTCATTGAGGATAGCGGATAAGATATGAGGGCAATTTCTGGGAGAGGCAACTGGAGGATGAGTGATGGAGCTACTAGGGTGGTTGGGAAAGCTGTGATAAGCGGGTGGATCTGGAGAGTATGGGGGATCATCTGGCACTATAACCGGAGTTTGGGTAAGGGTAACACCTAAGAAGCTAGGTGGTGGCGGGGGTGGTGCCTTCCCAGTCATCCAAGCCTGATACATGTCCACAATGTGTTGTCTTAACATCCTTACCTCTTCAACCAACCCATTGCCCTGTTCAGCCAATTGCTTTTGGGCACCAGTATCAACTGACTCGATTCCGTCTGCAATTGCCCTTTTTGTATAGAAGAGTTACCACCTTAAGAACCACAAACCAACCACCTTTCTGCTATGAAGATATCAAAAGGAACAAAATGGGGTCATCCCGTTAGCGTTAGGGCATTTAACAGCAAAAAAATCACATTGCGTGCAATTCACCTAGCAACAATTAATGGTTCTAGAATGATTTCAGAGGTCATAAGGTCACTTGGCATCATCCCAATTTATCCATTTGAATCTTCTCTTTTCTTTTTTTTTCTCGCACTTCTTAGCTCGCTCATTTTCCTTCCTTTCCTTTTTTTTTCTTTCTGATTATCGCTCTTTTCTTCCCTCTCATTTCTCATATCCCATAATTTCACCATCTTTTTCTTCTTTTCTTTCTTTTTTTTTCTTTTTTTTTCTTTTTCTTTTCTTTTCTTTTTCTTTTAATAATAAAAAAATAATTCGATCGAACCCTATGTGGGTTGCCTGCCTATCATGCCCATGAATCAGATCTTTGCGTAGTTCTGGAAGATCGGAAATAAAGTAAACAAACCAACGTTCTCTTTTTCCTTTCCTTTTTTTTATGACAATCTGATGAGAAAAGAGAAATAAGAGAAGCAAACCCTTTTTTTGAATTTTCTAGACTTAATGTTCTATAACCTATTCTAAACTCAAGCTTAACGAGCCTATATTTTCTTTTTTTTCTTTTTGAAACAAATACTCTACGGGAATTATTAAGGGAAAAAAACCCTAGAAGAGAAAAATATTTTTTTTTTGAGTTTTTTTAGGAAGAAAATCTAAAGAATAAACCACAGAATAATATTTTGAATTTTCACTTGATATCCTGAGGCAAGATTCCGAAACAAGCAATGGAAAAGATAAAAATGTTTTTGGATTTCAATTTGATTGCCTAAAGGAAGAAACTTTAAACAAAAGATAAAGTATGTTTTTTTTCTTCTATGTACAATATCCTAAAGTTCTAATAATTTTTTTTTCCCATTAATTTTTCAAAGAAGAACCTCAAAAGAAAATCTTTTTGAATTTTTGGAGTTAATACCTTAAAGAAAACCTTTTAAAGAGGTACTAAAAGAAAATTCTCTTTTTTTTTTGGATTTTTAGTCTTAATATACTAAAGGAAATATAAAAATAATTTATTCTAAGTCCTAGATATTAATCGCCTAAAGGAAAAACCACAAAAGATGTTTTTGAACTTATAGAATTAGTATTCTAAAGAAAACATCTAACAAAAATATAAAAACGCCAATTCTTGTTTTTTTTGGGATTTTTGATTTATTACACATTTTTTTTCAAATACAAAGCACAAAATACTCGACAAACTTAACTAGACTATAACAGACTCTAGCATCAACTAAATGACTGAAATGAACAATTGATTCAAAAAAACAAAAAAAAAACTCCTCAGGCAGCTCCTGAATGCAGTGGTCCTGGGGTATCTGTCATGCTCAAACTCCGGTAAGTGGATCCACACCTGTATGAGAAAGCTGAAACCAACACTATGTGAGACAATAACATTCCCTACTAGACACATGCAAGACATGGTTGAGGCTATTTTTGCAAAATGGCTTATTTGGCCAAAAGATGGCTAGAAGTGCAAAATTTGGCTAAGACCCCGCAAAGCCAAGAACCTAACATTTACTAGGAAGACCGGACCCTATGTGGGTTGCCTATGTATCACGCCCCGAAAGACGAGAATTAGGTATGCGTAGTTCAGGCAGATTGGATACGGGCGAGAATTAAAAAATAAAAACTAATTTAGAGAAAACATATTTTTTGTCTTTTCCTTGAAAATGATGAAACATGCAAACTCTTTTTGGATTTTCTTTTTCTTTTTTTTTTGATTTTTGATTTTTGAAAAATGATAGAAGTGCAAAATCTTTTTGAATTTTTCATTTTCTTTTTATTTTCTTTTCTTTTTAAAAAA
This sequence comes from Nicotiana attenuata, assembly GCF_001879085.1. Classification (NCBI taxonomy): domain Eukaryota; kingdom Viridiplantae; phylum Streptophyta; class Magnoliopsida; order Solanales; family Solanaceae; genus Nicotiana; species Nicotiana attenuata. The sequence continues at coordinate 139,626 of NW_017670285.1, forward strand.
TGTGACAGAAAACATAATCGGGCCCTACTTGCTTTATTTTCACACTTCACCCTCTCCTTTTCTTTTTCTTGTTTTTCTTTTTTTTTCCATTTTTAATTTGCCCTCAACTATCATTGGTCCGCCAAATGACCCTTTTACCCTTGAATAAATGCAATATGTAGCACATAGGATGCATCAAGATGGTTTGTTATTTTGGGTACACCTGTCCTAGACGGACCCAACCCCTGTGTTGAGTCCCCTAAGTCAAGTGCACATGATGCAAACAAACGTTCCTACTAGGGATCCGGCATGAGGCTAAGTTATTCTAAGTTCAAAACTTGGGTATACTATTCTAGACTTGTGCACCCGAGCGGACAACTCGAGCCGAGGAGGGGGCTACGTACCGGGAACCAAAAGTCCATCCGGCTTAGTAACTTGTACGAGCCTCTTTCTTATTTCAAGGTATGTAACAGAATAGGGAGTCACGGCCAGCGTACACATCCCCGAAGGTGAGAAGAAAAGGATTTCGTAACAATTTATATACAGTTCAGATAATATCAAAACGGTAAAAGCAGCACTTAGCACATTAGGCCCAAACATGTGAGTAAAATCAGATAATAAATAAAGCCAAATATAACAATTATTCTGAGCTCGAATTCTGAACCCTGAACCAGAAGTTCTGGGTTCTTATCCCCAGCAGAGTCGCCAGAGCTGTCACACCTCATTTTTCCTACACCCCCGGAAGGGGTATAAGGGAGCTTTTTCCAATTAAAGGACAATCAAAACGGGATTATTTATTTAAAGATTCAGAGTCACCACCTGGGATAATTTCATGGTGTCCCAAGTCACCGATTCAAATACCGAATCGAGGAAAAGTTGACTCTGTATTACAGTCCGCGAACACAGAAATCCGGGTAAGGAATTCTGTTAACCCGGGAGAAGGTGTTAGGCATTTTCGGATTCTGTGGTTCTAGCACGCTCGCTCAATTGTAATAATTGGCCTATTATCTTATTTTAATACATGTTTTAGCCTATGGTGCAATTTTAAACTTTAACCGCTTTTATTCATTTTTAAGGAAGATTGCAACGTCATTTAAAATACGTCTTGAACCACGTCACATAAATGCATCCGCACTCCGCAACACATTTTTTCTAATATTGTTGAGATTTGGATTTGGGTCACATAAATGCGCACCCGAGTTTAGGAAGGTAATTTTTAATAGCGCGCCTAAAGCAACTACACACTTTCAAATTTGCGAGGGCCATGGAAATTCAACTACATGGCACGCCTCGAATTCTAATGATTAACATATTAATTAAATGAGGGCCATGTATTTTTTAAATTTTATTTGGCATAGCGCACCTCAATTCCAATTTTTAAAGGGAACTAACTAAATTAAACTACATGAAGAATTTCTAAACACTAATGTGAAAATTTCAAACTCAATGTTAAAAATCATATGCTAACAGAACACGACACCAAACTGAACATATTAAAAAAAACCAGATAAGTTATGGACCCATCGTTCAACTAACCATTTAGTCAATAGGCAAGAGGACGCAAATGGGCTCAAACGTGAAGCCCAAACCGAAATATTCCCAGCAAAGGAAACTCGGCACCACTAGGCCCATGCTAAGCCCAATTCAGTGCTTTAAGCATTGTTCGTTGCAGGAAAACCACATTGTCATGAGAATTCAAACTCGGACAACTAGTTATTAACAACTTGTGCAGACTAATTTATCACTTTAAACCATCCATTCGAATTTCCCACAAAAGAGAGCAATTTGAAGTTTTCAAATAGACTCTACTCATATGCTAAATTCTGATCTCACGCTAACATACTTAGACAACCATATGATTCAAGCTTATTAAAAGAAAACATGTAAAGAACTATACTAATTCTGAGGCATTCTCAGAACCCAAGTCAGACTCGACTCTCATTTGAAATTCCTTTATGGAGAAAGAAGCATCACATGAACAGGAGGGGGGGAACTTAAACGACGATTTAAACGACAATGCACCAACTGACTTTGAAACTCTCAATTAAAAGCATCCAAGACCTCACACCAACATGATCTTACAGGAATGCATAACCAGAACGACCCAGCCTATACTAGTTAAGTAACTAATCTGAAACATGATTTTAAAAAGCACTTATGCAGAAGAAAAGAAACAACACTATCATTGGCGCAATCTATAAAGTATAGAGGGAGGCAGGCTGATAATACATTCAACAACAGTTCCTCATGATTTTACACCTACAATGCTCAACAGTAGCCAACCCCAACAGTCACAATAAACAGTAGCTAACTATTAACGCTTGAACGAATCAGTATGAATCACATACTTAAACTTTAGCTTCTATTACAAGACTTTCATGACACGCATATGTTCAAAGACTTCAGCTCATTTGAATCCAAACCTCATGCTCATGCCCTTCCAGAATCAGACTAATGAGACTAGTGATAATAGGTGAATTTGACTATAATCACACCATTAAATAATCACCTTCTTGTGTAGTTTTAATGCTAAAAGTGATGACAAAATGCTCTTATTAGTGCTTTTCATGATTTGTAGGTGATATATGTATAAGGAAGGCTAAGGAGCAGTTTTGGAGTTAAAAGTGATGAAAAAGAGGCCAACTGTGAAATTTCCCAAGTGAACCAGGCAAAACAGGCCGAAGATTCAGAGTACTGGATCCACCGCGGTTCCACCGCGACCGCGGCAGAACCGCGGTGGGAAGCAGCTTCAGAAGATCAGAAATCCGCGAGGGTGTTTGGCCGCGGTTCTACCACGACCGCGGCAGAACAGCGGCAGGCGCAGAAAATACAGGGACCAAAGTGTCAATTACGGAATTTTTAGACCAAAACCCTATTTAAAATATTAGACTTCGCCCAAGAGAGGCATGTATTGATTTTTAAGGTTTCTTAGCAAGGAAAACCATTGTGAGAGAATACTCTAAACATCTTTCTTCTTTTCTTTTGATTTTTATGATGAATTCAATCTTAGTTTCTTTTCCCATAGCCATGAGTAGCTAAATTCCTTGTCTAAGGTTTTGATGGAACCTATTGGGTGATGAACTTCTTGTTTATGTGAATACAAATTGCTAGTTTAATCTCTATTTGTTCAACTTCGTGTTCGTTGTAGTTAATTGACAGGATCCTCAATTAGCTGTGCCTATTTAGTGTGCATAACTTGGAAAAGAGTGCATATTTAGGGTATTGTTGAACAACACCACTCCTAGATTATTAGAGGAATCTATAATTGCGGGTTTAAAGGCGGGATTAGGGATAACGAAGCCTTGGGTGTAATCTAAAGTGAATTGTGCTAAATAAAGTAAGCTAGTGTATCTCGGGAGAGTGCAATAGTAGATTACTGTGATTACTCGGGAGAGATTTGCGGTAAGATTAGCGTTCATGATTGATAGAGATGTGCGGGTAAATTTGTATGAGCATAAACAGAAGGGATTACATCAATAGGGGAAATCATTGCCTTAGCTCTTCCTCATAATTGTTTACAACCTTATTAATTTAGTTTACAATTATTTAGTTACCTGCAAGCTAGTTGTTAAAGAACACTCAACTGAGATTTGAATATTTGGGAAGCTGGTTCAGAAGAATTAGTGGGTCTGAAGATAGTGGTTGATAGGTTAACTCTCTGTGGATTCGACCCCGGCGTAATACTCGGGTTATATTTGCAACGTCCGCAGAGTCCTTTTTAGAGGGCATAGTTGGGCGTGATCAAATTTTGGCGCCGTTGCGGGGGAATTAACGGAATTATCAATTGCCATTGACAGAAATACAAGGATTCTTATTGTAGTCAGTCTTCTCTCTACCAATTTTTTTTTTCATTAAAAATTTAACGTTGTTGATCTGGGTGCGCAGGTGTATGCCTAGAAATTCTACGAGGACTGGAGAACTACTTGAAGGACTCTCAGACCCCGAGAAGACATTTCGGGCATTGAATCGTGCCAACAAAAGACTTCAACAATCCCAACAAACAACACCAATTCGAAATTGACATGGGCGACATAAACGATCCCAACGGGAATGTCAGGAATGAGCAATTGGCACCTCCTGTGCCTGAGGGTGCACTATATGACTGGGCACAACCCACAGCTGACAATTTGGCCACTGCCATTATTGTGCCCGCAATACAAGCTGAATCATTCCAGATCACAAATAACATGCTACACTTGTTGCAGAACAAGGGACTCTTTTCTGGGACACAAACAGAAGATCCTCAGCAGCACTTAAAGAACTTCCTGTCTATATGCAAAACCCAAAGGCAACCCAACGTGACTCCGGAAGCAATCAGGCTATTATTGTTTCCATTCTCGGTGACAGGAGCTGCTCAGGTTTGGCTAAACTCGCTTCCCATAAACTCTATAGCAACTTGGGATGAGTTGGTCAAGCAATTTCACAACAAGTTCCATCCGCCCAACAAAACTGCTCAACAAATTGATGAGATTGTGAGCTTCAAACAGAAACCAATGGAGACACTACACGAGACATGGGGCAGGTTTAAAGGAATGTTGGTTATGTGTCCCCACCATGGTGTTCCAGAACAGATGTTGGGACAACGGTTTTACATGGGACTGTCAGACAGCTTGAAGAATATCGTTGATGCCTCGGCTGGTGGGGCATTCTTGAGCAAGACTTGGAGAGAAGGTCAGAATTTGCTCGACAAGATGGCGCAGAATTCGGGTTGGACATCTAGGAATGCACCTATCACTCCAGTGGTGCACTCAGTGCCTCTTGATCCTTCTAATACAATGGCTGAAAATATGGCGACTCTCTTGACACAAATGAGCATCCTCACCAAAAAGGTGGAGGAATCAGGGCAGAAGCAACAGGTTCATATAGTAGATACTACCAATGGGGGCTTGTGCACATCTTGCATTAGCCAGCCAATTGGTAATCCTTGGAATACAAAGCATGATCATCATCATCAGCACCCTGAAGATATGAACTATGTGGCTAACTATGGGGGTCAGAGGCAAGGTAATCAGAACTGGGGTCAGCAGACCCAGCAACAGTACAGGCCACCTCAGCCACAATATAATGCCGGAAACATGGGAGGCATGAGACCCCCCAACAACATGGCACCGTATCCTAGACCGCAGGGGCACAACAATCAGCAGCAAGGGTACCACCCACCTCAGCAACAGCAGGGTGGAAGACAGGAAGACGGGTTTGCAAGNTATTGGGTGATGAACTTCTTGTTTATGTGAATACAAATTGCTAGTTTAATCTCTATTTGTTCAACTTCGTGTTCGTTGTAGTTAATTGACAGGATCCTCAATTAGCTGTGCCTATTTAGTGTGCATAACTTGGAAAAGAGTGCATATTTAGGGTATTGTTGAACAACACCACTCCTAGATTATTAGAGGAATCTATAATTGCGGGTTTAAAGGCGGGATTAGGGATAACGAAGCCTTGGGTGTAATCTAAAGTGAATTGTGCTAAATAAAGTAAGCTAGTGTATCTCGGGAGAGTGCAATAGTAGATTACTGTGATTACTCGGGAGAGATTTGCGGTAAGATTAGCGTTCATGATTGATAGAGATGTGCGGGTAAATTTGTATGAGCATAAACAGAAGGGATTACATCAATAGGGGAAATCATTGCCTTAGCTCTTCCTCATAATTGTTTACAACCTTATTAATTTAGTTTACAGCTATTTAGTTACCTGCAAGCTAGTTGCTAAAGAACACTCAACTGAGATTTGAATATTTGGGAAGCTGGTTCAGAAGAATTAGTGGGTCTGAAGATAGTGGTTGATAGGTTAACTCTCTGTGGATTCGACCCTGGGCGTAATACTCGGGTTATATTTGCAACGTCTGCAGAGTCCTTTTTAGAGGGCATAGTTGGGCGTGATCAACTAGCATGCATAATATAAGGTTTACAGGCATCACAATACAAAATAGAAAAAACAGAAGAAATAAACTTGAAGTGCAATTTGTATCCAAAGTATTTCATATTCGAAGTGCAGATTCACATCTTTACATGTCGTTTGTTGTTTTTAAAAGATACCTGGAAAAGCAAAGAGAATAAGAAGAGTGAGGGATCAGCGGCAATTCAGCAGCTAGTAGTTAACAGCAGAATGGCAATTTCAGTCCATGTTTGGAGTCCAATAACCAGCAAAATATTAGACCCCTTTTCAATCCTAGAAAATCAGCCAATGTAACAGTGTTTCCAAGCAAAATCCAAACCCAGAATTTTCAAAACAAACCAGAGTTCAATCCATTTCAACCCAGAAGGAGAATTTGTGATTTTCAGATTATTTTTTTTAGGAATCCTAACTAATGAAAAGATCAGAAGTCCCCAATTTACTTAGAATTTTTGAAAAAAAAACTTCAGCCGTTTCGGTTTTTCCAGATTTGATCTCTTCAATTCTTTTGGAAAGTGAGACTTTATAGAGTGGTGTTAGGGCAGCAAATACACATTTCAGATTTTGCTCTTTGCCCCTTTTAATATTTTCATTCTAGCTTAGAGGACCTTAGTCTAAAAATCAAAAAATCAAATTGGTCCCCGCCCCAACTTCCTAGAAGTTTTCTTAGGCTGTTACAAAGATTCCTATACATAAAATACCCAAGTTACCCTCTAATCCTTCATTATTTACCCCCCTGAAAAACCAATATATCCAAGTAAACTGCATCCAGGCCTAAACCATGTGCTGGCTACCAGAGTTTTCCCTTCCCCACTTTTTGGGCTTCCTCTTTACAAAGCCCAAACGTAATTGAAGAAAAACCAGCGCAGTTTCATAAAACAGCAAAAAAATGACAAAAAACTACAACACCACTAAAGCTATGAACAATGAAACTTCTAAAACAAACAGAAAAAGGGAAAAGAATAAACGGAAAAGAAAAAGAACTCAGCATGAACAAATAATGATTTTACTAAACTATCGATGCTGATTTATCACACTAGAATTAATGCTTGAAACCAAACTAAGTTAACGAACAACGAAAGAAGAAAAGACTGAAAATTACAGTAAAGAGGGAAAAGATGTACCAGGCTCTACCAGAGGATTGACGACTCAGAGAAATCAATGACTAAGGAGGATTCGGTAAATGGTGAGAATTTTAACATGAGCATTAACCGGAATTTCTCCGACGTCTAATGCTCCATATCACAATCCTCGACACCTACTCTGAAATGAGATGAACTAGAACTTGGAACACGGATTGCTTGACCAAAAGTTGGCTGCCATGACGGGCCTTGGAATTGGCTAAATAACCAGCTAATCCCACGTGATAATACCAAAAGAAGCAAATAAAGGAGAAACACAGAGGAAATCAGAGAAGATGGAGCAACTCGGATTTTCTGCCTTCCGAGATTTGAAATTCACGAGAATCGGGTGACTTTTGGAGAAAACCAGTGGTGGATTTGGAATGGAGACGCAACAAGGGTTATCTGGTCAAGTTTCGAGGGGGTTTGGAGATCAACCGCCGACGCTGGCGATTTCCGGTGGCGGCGGACGGTGGTGAGAGATGAGAATGACAGAGACGATATAATCAGGGGTCTTAGGTTATGTTTTGGTCGTTTGGACAGTTTTATGTGAAATGGGGGAAGTGTCTATAGCCGTTAGATGAAATGAAATAGAGGGCCAGGATCGACTCAACACTAGCGAACTCTAAACGACGTAGTACTATCCCTATACTACGTCGTTTCATGGGTCTCAAGAACTGGGGCTTGGACCGAGTAAAGAAGGTGGAGCTAGGCTGGGTTTGGCCGGGTCTTGGGGGGAAAACGACTTGGGCCTGTGGATTTCGAATTATTTTGGCCCAAATCTGACTTATCACTCTTTTGCTTTGCCTTTTCTTTTTTACTTCTTTTTTCTAATTTCTTTCAAATGAAAATTAAAAAATAACCTAAATTAATTCCTAATCATATCATGCTATAAAATTACATTAACTAACTCTAAATAACAATTACCTCAAATAATTAAAAACCAAATTAAAGGAAAACTTCAAAAATCAAAACTAAAATTAAAAAGCGCAAACTAAACTATTTTTTGTAATTTTCCCCTTTTTTTATAAAACAACTAATTTGTTAATTAATCCTAAAATGTAGAATTAAATCCCAAATGCAAATGAACATATTTTTGTATTTTTTTATTAATAAAATAAAATAAACATGCACAGACAATATGCAAATAATAACAGAAAATGCCACAAAAATCCACGAAATTGCAAACAATGGAAAAATTATTTTGTTTTGAATTTATGGGAGTAATTCATGTAGGACAAAAATCACGTGCTCACAATAGATGAAAATCGCATTGGGAAGTGATGATAGTAACTAGCCAAACTCAAGAAACTCCTGATCTATGTAGTTGCAGATGGTCTGGGCCAACTCTAAACTGCCTCAATCTTCTTCAAATCTACCTTGATCCCTTCACTAGACACTACATGACCGAAGAATGACACTGAGTCCAACCAAAACTCACACTTGGAAAACATAGCATACAAATTCTTCTCCCTCAGAACCTGAAGCACAATCCTCAAATACTGCTCGTGCTCCTCCCTACTACGGGAATACACAAAGATATCATCAATGAGCACAATAACAAAAGAATCTAAATAAGGCTGGGACACACTGTTCATCAAATATATGAAAGTTGTTGGGCATTAGTCAAACCAAAAGACACCACCAAGAACTCATAATGCTCATAACGAGTCCTGGCAACCGTCTAAGGAATGTCCAAAGCCCTAATCTTCAACTGGTGCTAACCTTATCTTAAGTCGATCTTTGAGAAAACAAATAATCATTGCAAGGAAATGGATACTTGTTCTTGATAGTGACCTTGTTCAACAATATGTAATCAATACATATCCTCATGAAAGCGTCCTTCTTCTTCACAAATAACAATGGTGCACCCCAAGGAGAAACACGCGGCCCGATGAACCCCTTATCCAATAACTCCTACAAATATTCATTTAACTCAGTTGGAGCCTTGGAATAAGATGGAATAGATATGGACTGAGTGTCCAAACTAGCACTAATCCGGTTACTGCACTCACAGGACGCAAAGTAACATGAATAATCACCTGCTCTGAAAGGGACGAATCCATATCCAAGCATCGTTGCAGCGTGCAACCCGATCCACTAATAATATTATCAATAATCATATCCGCTCACAATCTCCTTGGTGCCAGAATTTCTCAACTTTACTTAATATCGAACTCTCCAACTCATGTATATGCATGTGCGATGATATGATAAAGATACACCAGAACATAATAATAAAATGCGGATGAATAACAACATGAATAAGAGATAGTTGTGGCTTTATAATTTTTCATAACAGTTCAATATGTTCATTTAATATCCTTAAGTTCGATTATAATATCAAACATGAGCAACAATGACCAATAATCACTAAATCATGAATCAATCAAGGCAATTGTATGAATATGGCCAAATAAAAAAGTCCAACACGGTAAAAAAAGCATGTCATGTTCAAATCAACAAGGCATAACTCTCGTATGGCTTTTAATCATAATTTTAGATTCAACAAGTAGTCATAAAATCAAGAAAAACATGCATAAACAATTAATAAAGTTCAAATAAGGTATATCATGATCCTATCTTTATCCGGTTGTGGTCATAACCTAGCTACACATATACGCTGGTCATCTCACAAATACGTGGCACCTAAATTAAGTAATAAGTAACAGATAGATAAGGGTTTCGTAATGGTACTTTTATTAAGTTATTTAAGAGTATGGGTCAAGGGTATTTTTTGGCACCCTACCAGTACACATACCGGTCCTAAGGGTGCGGTACCGGTACTTAGGGATAATTTTAAATTAAAATTTTAAGAATATATATAAATATAAACAAACATTAATGGATGAAAAAAATCAATACTTTTATTTAAATGCTTATAAAAATAAGATTACATACTTTATTTTTACAATTTATGGAATTTTTTAATAATTTCTATTGATTCTTTGCGTGAATTGATAGCACTTGTTCTTCTGCGTCCCCGCTATCTCCAGTAGATAGTATTATACTATAGGCATCGTCGTCTTCTTGAATTATTTCTGGAAGGCCAAAGTTTCTTCTCTTCAAATATTTCAGCAAGTCTTCATCGCAAACATTATTTCTAACAGTTGTTCTAGGAAAACCCCAAAAAGCAAGATTATACGTTTCTTGTATGTAAATTCTAAACCTGGACTGATTAGGATCTGTTTCAAAATGAGGACCCCCCCTCCTCAGCATTACCCGTAGTAGATCTACTACACACTTTTTTTACTAGTTTAGGAGCTATTTCTAATAATAAATAATTAAAATTACAATAAATAGTAATACAAGTATAACAAAAATAAATGTAAAAATTGATATGAGTTGGAACGAATATACCAAACGCTGAAGTAAACCCCGACTTAATTGAAATTAGGGATAGAGAGAGAGAGAGAGAAATAGAGAGATATGACAGTTTTTGAATAAAAATTGAAAGAATGAAATGAGGTATTTATGGTTTTAAAATAAGGCCAAAGTTTATTTAAACAAACTTAGGGGTTGAAAACATAAATTAGGGTATGTGGGATGTTGGGGGATAGGGAGCCAACCGTTGGCTACCGGTACAAAAAAATGACTAGATTCTTTTTACAAAAAAAGTTGGGTACCGTACCGGTACTGGTTAATCGTAAAATAATAGAGTTAAATTTATACGTGGTTTCCAGACAAATGAATTAATTTGATCCTGATATGATAGAAGAATTAGATAAATATGCAATACTTAGCCTTGAGATAGGGGCAAAATAGTATAAACAACAGTTCCGGGAGCAGGGCTTCCGGGCACAACAACGATGAAATCAAAAAGCAAGAAGGTAAAATTATATTAAGCTTTGAATAGAGTGTAGCGTAAGTTTGTCAGAAAAATTTGCGTCCTTTACAATAATAATAGAGCTCACTATTTATAGCCGCACCTAGGGAACAAGGTCTTAGGATCAGACCCTTCTTTAATGTCAATTATGAGAGCCATTGAAAAATGTATAACGACGGGCATAAATGTCATATTTTTTGTAACGGGCATTATACTAAATGCTGTAGAATATTCTTCATTAAATACTGTCGGGTGGCAGGCATTTATTTCATCTTTATAAGTATCATTCTTTCCGGTAGCAGACGGAATAGTTGCCTCCGATTTTGGCTATCCTCTGCCTTCGGCTCCACGCGTCACTTCCTTATGCGATTATTTTTTATAACATACTTTACCCTATACAGATAGTCCCCTTGCTTTCCAGTGGAATAACTTTATATCACTGGGAAGTTGGCAGAAACATTCTTTTTTTGCGGGAATTTTACTGACCCCCTCTTAAAAGCTTCTAACGGTTGATTAGACGCATGTCTCTCCGTATTTAATACCCCGAACACGCATATCCCACAATTCAGCATAAATTTTGCCGGCTATCGAGGTAATTATGACCACGAGTTTAGCCGCCTAAAGCTTTACTTATATGCATCAACCTCATTTATTCAAACTCTCTTCATTCAACTTGTACTCTGTTCTTAAACCTTTCTTTAATTTTCTTCATAAGAGAAAATCTTTTCCTTCTTCTCTAACATAGAACGACTTCTTCTTCTAAAAATATTAGTTCCTCAAAGAACAAAAGCAAAGCCAATGAAGTTGCTCCTCCTACAGTGAGCACCATCATCCCTAGAAGTCTCGTCACAACTAAAGACTTCGAAGAGAAATTTCCTTCTGCTAGCCCTCGTACACGGGCTGTTGGCAGACATCCTTGTTTCATCTGTCCTTTCAGTATTCCTGTTGTGAAGGAAGATTGCCATTTCCAAGATTTAGACATTATCACTCTTGATCTGGCGGAGCGAGTAACCCTACCCAAGAAGGGTTTTACGTACTTCTATACGTATCCCTTCACTTGGGGACGTTTTCTTTGGGTGGAGAGCTTGAATCCATCATTGTGGAGTTTTGCCTCTACTACCAGGTGTGTTTGGCACAAGTGACTGTGTGGAGGATGATTGCTTGTCTTCGGCACCCGTTCCAAGAAACGAGAGAGGAGCTATCCCTAGCTCACGTGATGAACCTCTATTCCCCCAAGATCTTCCGTGGGGTAATGGTAAATTTCAGCAAGCGAGGCCACCATGCACTGCTATCCAGCATGGATGATGATAACGACCGTGGGTGGATGGAACGGTTCGTTTCAGTTGCCACTAGTGATATCATCCCGGCCTCGACTTCGTCCTTCCGGGAATTATGGAACCCCACTCGTAAGTATATCATTTGCTTCTTCTTCTATTAAATACCATTCTTCATCATTATTGGCTTTTCTTCTTTTACGTTTCTCAGCGACTCGGCGGGTTCCCCCTAGGGTTGAGAGCTTGGACCAATGTGTTTAGAAAATTTCACCCCGGGTATTACCCAGCCCCCAGGTGAGTTTATAAACAAATAAAATCTTTGGTCTCATCCTCGATACTGAGATATACCATAAGACCAATAAGTTGATTCGAAATCTCCCTATCAACCTCTTGGCCAAAAAATAAACTTTCTCGATAAAGTCGGTTGATTAGGGTAAAATTGTATAGGTCGATCACTGAATCATTTTGTTACTAAAAAAGGGAGGAGGAAACCCATTTATTCTTCTTTAAAATTTTCTGAGTTAATTAATTATTTTTTTAAAAAGGGTCCTAAGAGAATTCTGGCCTTCGCAATATGAATACTAAGTAATAATAGCATGGCACTTCGAATTCGATGTTGCTATTCTTGCATCCATAGAGGAGTACGTTCGTAATAGAATTTGAAGAAATTGAAATTCTTAGTATAAATCTAAGTATCTATATATCTAAATCTAACTTTTGGATGTTACTATGTCCGAAACCCACACGTTGAAAGAGTTGTCCCCAAAATACGGGTGGAAGGCCAAAAATCATGGTAAGTTGAGCTTATCTGGTCTTTACCTTTTCTCATAAGGAAGTTGTTTGATTTTTCTCTCCCATTGAATATAGGTCTACCCCAGGGCTCAGTTGCCGTCCCCGAGGAGGATGTTCTGGCTGATCCTGCTGATGCAGCAAGGCTGCTGCAGAAAGCTTTTTCATCGACAGGCATTTTCGGGCCTGCTTCTGGAGAGAGTGTTCTTCTCCCGTCCGAAGAACAAGCAACCAAAAAAAGGCGTTCCTCTGCGGCTGGGGGAAAGAATAAGAGGGCAAAGAATGCTGCCCCCGAGCCATCTCCAAAAGTCGTGGTGACGAGCCCTTCGGCCAGGCCGATCACAGATACCGTGATGATTGACGACGATGCTGTGGGTTACTAATACCTTCATCTTTTTTGCTACCAAAAAGGCAACCCTGTTAATCTCGTTCCCTTGAAAATCATGTTGATCGTCTGGCGCGGGGGATCATCTCCTGTTTTTTAGGGCTCCGTGTTATCACAGTTGCTATTGTAATTGTTTTTGGCCCGATCACTTAAGAATTACCTGAGATGGCCATTTCTAGTAATGTTGCCACCTCTTCACGCGGATGTCGACGGTCCCCAGTCCGATGGTCGTTCGTCCTGTGGTATTTGCACCATAAATTTGGATACCTCTAGCTAGGATCGGACCTTATCGGCTTCGAGAATCGTGCTTCTTTAATGTTCCTCATAGCCAATACTAACTATACTACACCGACGTTGAAGTTGTATTCTGATAGCCTGGGATAGGAAGGATCTCGAGAACCTGATGTTTCTTTGTCCTGCAATGATCTGTTATTCCGGCCGCGATAAGTTCTTCTGTCGATAACGAACCTGTCTGCTGAACGGAAACCTCTATTGCGTTCTTTGGCCTATTCATAGGCAAAAATCAACCCCTCAAAGACCGTCCATATGAGAAATCATCTTTTGATTTTTCTTTATTCTTCTCCCGACCTTTAGCTGACGCCGGATAGCCAAGATAATCATCATCAATCCTTATCTTTGACTCGTACCGGTTGTGGACACCCGCCCAAGTCGTCGCTTGGAATTCGATCAAGCTTTCCTTCAACTTTCGGGAAGCATCGGAACTCCTTGGATTCAAACCCATGGTGAACCCATTCATCCGGAACAACCGGGAGCAACATCCTTTCCTTCTGGAACCAGGTTACGAATTCCCGTAGCAACTCGGATTCTCCTTGTGTGATTTTGAATATGTTGGCCTTCCAGGCCTGCACCTTTCTAGCTCTGGCATGAGTAGGGATGTTCATAAAAATTCGAAAACCCGAACCAAACCGAAAACCAAACCAAACCGACCAAAAAACCGATACTTTTTGGTTTGGTTTTGTTTTGGTTTTGAAATTTAAAAACCAATCAAATTTGGTTTGGTTTTGGTTTTAATTAAAAAAACCGAACCAAACCGAATATAGGAGTAGCTATTTTAAATTTATTATTACACCTATATATATGTATACTTTTATACAAAGTTTTAAATATTTTATAGTAAATATTAATCGTTTGCACTTTTAGTACAATTCTTTACATTCTAGTTTAATTGGTAGTTTTCTTTTGTTAAGCGTAAGAATCTATTTCATGTTAAAAATAATATATTTTTAATTGAGTCCTTACATTATTATCACTATTTGATTCAATTATCATCAACATATCTTGGTAAATAATAGATTTCTCAAAGGGCAATTGATTTGATAGTGTTACGTTGAAAATGTGGTCACCGAAATGTGTGTTTGGTAGTGTATGTCTTATATTTAAAAAAACCCGACAAATAACCAAAAAAATCGAAAAACCAACATAAACCGAATCAAGAAAAAACCGACTTAATTGGGTTGGTTTGGTTCTAATATTTGGAAAACCGACTTACTTGGTTTGGTTTCTTTTTAGGGAAAAACCGATCCAAAACGAACTATGAACACCCCTAGGCATGAGCCTTAATGAAAGAATCTGCGAGCATCTCAAAGGAATCTATAGTATGATCGGGTAACAACGAATACCACGTCAAGGCTCCCCTCGTGAGAGTCTCTCCAAATTTTTTTCAGCAAAACTGATCCAATCTCGTGGGGAGCTAAATTGTTCCCCTTCACCGCCGTTGTATAGGTGGTAATATGCTCCCGAGGGTCCGAAGTCCTATCATATTTTGGCACGTTGGGCATTTTAAACCACTTCGGGATCAATTCTGGTGCGTGCTCGGTTTGTACGACAATTGAGTGTACCTTTTTGAGTCTGGTCCTTTCAGCACCCGTGGTACATGCACCTGGGATTTGGTCCATGCGGGGCGTTCACTTCCATCATAAACCGTATAACTTCGCTTTTGAAGGGATCACTCTCGTTGTTGTGACTGGATCCTTTCCCCCAGCCCCATCGAAGCCGACCTTGCCCCTCGGGGTGTTTTGTCGACCCTTTGCATCGTTTGATTTGCGAGAGCACCGGGAGGAACCGGACTTCGTGTTCGCGTTATTGGAAGCACCCGATAATGCCTGCTTTAGTTCTGTCATAACCTTATCCTGTCATGTGAGATGGCCTAGAATGACCTCTTGTTGCTCCTGCAAGACCTTTACCGTTTCAACGACATGTTCCTCTTCAGCATCACTAGGAGTCGCCTCCCGAACATGTCGTGGGTACCGCTTGCCGCGGGCCGGGCGTGGCATCGTTTCCCTTATTGCTGGTATCACTGATTGAATCCTCGTGCCGAGGCTGGTTTCCTTGGGCCTCAAGATTGTGTGTATTGTTAACACCATTATCTGCCATTTTCTATGATTTTTTGCTAAGAACAAATAATAAAAACATGTTAGGAAAAGAGGCAAGGATCAACTTAATTGCACGACTGTCTAGGCTCCACCGTGGGCGCCAAACTGTTTGCCTGTAAAACGGTACAGTTAAATTTATACATGGGTTCTAGACAAGTGAATTAATTTGATCCCGAGATAACAAAAGAATTAGATAAATATGCAATACTTAGCCTTGAGATGGGACGAAATAGCAGAAACAGTAATTCTGGGAGCAGGGCTTCCCGGCACAACAACAATGAAAACAAAAAGCAAGAAGGTAAAATTATATTAAGCTTTGAATAGGGTGTAGCGTAAGTTTTTCAGAAAATTCGTAACCTTTAAGATGATAATAGAGCTTACTATTTATGACTACAAATAGGGAACAAGGTCCTAGGATCAAGCCCTTATTTAATGTCAATTATGAGGGCCATTGAAGAATATGTAATGGCGGGCATGAATGTCATATTCTTTGTAACGGGCATTGTACTAAAAGCTGTAGAATATTCTTCATTAAATGCTAGCGGGTGACATACATTTATTTCATCTTTTTGAGTATCATTCTTTCCGGCAGCAGACGAAATAGTTGCCTCTGGTTTCAACTATCCTCTGTCGGCTCCACGTGTTACTTCGTTATGCGATCATTTAATATAACATAGTTTACCCTATACAGATACTAAGGGTACTATTTCGAGTATC
The DNA here is from genome assembly GCF_001879085.1 of Nicotiana attenuata. NCBI lineage: Eukaryota > Viridiplantae > Streptophyta > Magnoliopsida > Solanales > Solanaceae > Nicotiana > Nicotiana attenuata. Next base: position 156,002 of record NW_017670285.1, read on the forward strand.
CTACCATTACCATTACCCTTACCCTTCACCCAAAATCCCTCACCCCTACCCCAAACTGGAATGGTACGGTTCAGTGGTATTACCCTACCCTTAGACAACCCTACTTTGTCTGTATACAATGAAGACGTCGTGATTTCAAGAGTTATCATTCTGTTTGGATCATTGTTCCCCATCGTTTTATAATGTATTTTATCGTAATGTATCGTATTGTATCGTACCGTTTTATGAATATAATGTTTGGATAGATTGTATTATTTGTTATTTCTATTATATAGAAAAGGAAAGATGGTCAACCAAGGGTATATATGTCATTTTAAAAAAAAATTATTGTATTGTTTGCATTTCTTAAATGCAAATTGTGTCCTCCTTAATATACGTGGACCCACATTTCCTTGACCACAATCCACATCACTCCTTTAAAAGTTTAAATGTATTATTGATTAGACTACTTTGCATAGAGTTATTCCATGCAAATACTCATTTTGAATATTTTTTTCTCATTTGATAAAATTATTAATTTTTATTTTAGTCAACTAAAAGTTTTCACGGAAAAAGTAAATTTTATTTTTAAATAATAAAGCAACAAAAAGAAGTATAGATAAATATTTAGAAGATTTTTATGTTTACCCATACTATTTCAACACAATTTAAAAAATAAAATTAAAAGGTTTTCATGTATTCATACTATTTGAAGGTGATTTCAAAACTAAAAGTTTTATATTCAAAAGTAATTTTAAAAATTATAGTTTGTTAAACCTTAAAAGTTAATTTAAGTGATGATATTTGTTCATTTGTTCTAGGAGGTTATCTCTTATGTACTTAATTGATGTGAAAATTTGATTTATATGGTTTGAACTCCATTCTTCCATGATAAGTTTTCAACAATCTATAAATTGTCTTAAAATATTTTATATTTTTCACTATAAAAATTAACATATGATAAATCTATAGAGAAAATAAAAATATTTCTCTTATATCCTTAATTAAGAAAAACTTAAAATCCCTATAATTTATATAAACTTCTATCAGATATTTATTATCTTATCACCAGTAACATCATTTTAAACGAGTTATAATAAAATATAATTTGAACTACTATATTGAATTACTACAATTTATATCATGTTAATATTTGCTTAGTGCAGTTGGTTCTCTTTGTTTGAAGTACTAAATTGCCTCTTTAGGGATGCAAGTCCCCTTGGAAGTTCTCATTGTTGACTGTACTAAAAATTTCTCTTGATTTTGTTGTATACAATACATAAAGTAAAATCATAAGTTTTTTTTAACTTTTCTCGTATTGTAAAGAATGATGTTGTTCGTTTTAACTTTCATCAAGTAGCTGATTGTTCCCACTATTGAAACGCTTGCAAGACCAAGTTGGATGTATTCAAAATTAGTTTACAAATCGATCGGTAAGTTTTTTATTGTAGAAAAATTATTAATACAAATTACACTTGTACCTTTAATGTATTATCTTGTTAAAAATTTAAATATAGTGGGGAAATAATACCATTCAATCAATTTTACAATTTGATGTTTATATTTGACATTGATGTTAAAATGAATTTTATACCACATAGTCTTTTTATGTTAATAATTGGAGCAACTTAAGCAGGTTATAATTTATACTTTAATTTTTTATAAATTATTAAAATAAATTAATTGTAAATTGTGATCCCCAATATCATTCTCTATCAGTTATTAAATGGATATAACAATGATAAATTTATTTATCAAAAAACTAATTGAGCACCGACAGACAACAATTTTACGATTACAATGTTGGGCCCGTATACAGGCCTTTCCTTATCTAGTTGTTAAAAGATATTTTACTGTTTGGTTTGACTGTATCGTACTGTACTGTAACTGATAAGTTTACTAAAATACCCTTAACTGTTTAAATATTAAATTTATAAAAAAATATGCATAAACTAATTTAAAAAAATAAAACAGAAGAAGGAAAAAACACCTTAAGAAAGCAAAACAAAGGAGCGAGACAGAAGAAGACAAACAAAGGAGCACAACTAATTAGAATTGAGTTAAAATCAAATTAGGAGAAAAAATAAAAGAGAAGGCGGCTAAACACCTTTAAAGTTGCCGACAGAAGTTCTGAAAAGAAAAAGTATGTTATAGGTTGGAGTTTAGATATTAAAATAGAAAAAAAAGGTAAAGGGTAAAATAGAATTGTAGTAATAAGTTAGGGCATAATTGGAAAGAAAATTAGGAAATAATCGCAACACATCAAATCGGTTGTTTCAAGAAAGGGAACTTTTCATTGTTATGGCACGATGGATTTAACAATACAATAATACCAATTTTAATGAAACAATTAAAACAAATATTATTTTGAAATAAAAGTATAGTACGATGCAACGGGAAACAACCATCCAAACAAGCTGTAAGTTGTAACCTACTATTCGCAAATATCCTTTTTCAGTCTTATCTAATAACCTAAGTAGGAAATTAAAAAAAAGGAGAATAAACCAGTGTTTGGTGTAGCAAAACCCAAAATGGGATCCAATCACCTAAATTGGTGGTGACGTGCGCCGTTAACGCACTAAAAAGTAATTCTCCCGCCAAGCAAATAGCAACGAGTACTAATTAACAAACATTAATAAAGCTGTAAGATCCAAAGCAATCAAAATTCTTCAATGGAGCTTCCGGTGATCGATCTCGCACCCTATCTGGAGAAAGAGTTTGATTCCCAAATTAAGAGTCTGTGCTGGGAGGTGAGTCGAACCCTAAAGGAAACTGGAGCTTTACTGGTGAAGGATCCAAGGTGCACCGCTGAAGATAATGATAGGTTTATTGATATGATGGAGAACTACTTCCAACAGCCTGAAGAATTTAAACGCCTTCAGGAGCGCCCTCATCTACATTATCAGGTACGTCATGCTCTTAATTTGCTTTCCACCTCTTTGGAATTTCTAATACATCTGCAAAACCTATGAATGGTTTTATCAAGTGAAAAACTATTGACATTAATTGACGCTGCTGAATTTTGAGGTCATTTTGTTTCTACGCACATCAACAGGTCTCACATCATCCCATCAAAATGTTGTTGTTTTGAGGTTTGAAGCAATGAGATTTAAGAGAATCACTTGAAATTCCAACAACTTATGACCTGGTTTTGTCTGGCATGCTTCCTCAAATCAGATTGACCATCTTACTAGTATTATTTTCAAGACTCAAGTACTGATTTTAGCTAAAATACTAAAGGGGGCATTTTTTTTTACTCCAATTTGACAGTGTTTAGTATTGGTTGTGTCGAGTACCTAGAAGACATACTAGTTGGGTCTGGCAAAGGCAATGAAATACAACCCAAGCCTAACTTCCTTCCTCCAGATATGTTAATATGAGAGGCTCGAGGCTCAAGTCCACAGCAACCCAACTACCTAGTCTCTAGCAAGCTCCAGCTTCCCTACCATTGTGAGGAAATTAGGGTCAATGAGATAATACATGGGTTTTATGCTAAAGCAAACACTTTTCACTGTGTTTGACAGCTTATGCTTTTACCTAGATAGTCTAAATAATGTGGCCAGTAAAAACTAGCATTTTGTTGGGTGAAATTCTCGCCTCATCTGGGAGTTTTACTTGAAAAACCAAGTTGGTTTAGTTACTACATTCTCCATTTTCTGCATATCTCTATGTCAAACTGGCAAGTAAAAATAGCCTTTTCTTGCGTGATCTTGTCACCTCATGAGATAATTTACCTGAAAAAACCCCGTCAGTTAAAATCTTAATAAAAAGCCTGTTGGTTACACTCCACTGTTTGGATTTTTCCAAAATAAAAGGAAACTGAAGTACTTTTTGAGAATTATTAAAGGTTTATAAACAGAGCAGACAGATTGTGCCAAAAATTACATACAGCTCAGGTCCTTTACATAACTGTAGGAAGCTGAGATAGTCTATCATCCTATCTGCTGTAGTTACATCTTCTAGTTACACCAAAAAGCCAAAAAGATATACATCTATGCTTCATTGTATGAGAATAGTATACACTTTCATATATATAGCGCAACTCAATTTTTAACTTTTACCTTCTTTTTGGAAATGGAGATACCCAACTAACCTAAATAATAAGAACTTCTCCCTTCACAGTGGTATATGTTGTATATGTGAATCCTAGATGTGAAAATATACAGAATTCCTCTATGAATCTATGAAAGGTATAAAAAAGAAAAAAAATGTAAAGAAAAGAATAGTCTAGGCATTACTCAATATGCTGATATTAAAATGAAAAGTTAAAAAAGAAGCGCTAATTAGATACTCATTTATGCTCTCAAAACATCTTTGGTTCCGCTCCTTCCAAATCACTCACCAAATGCATGCAGGCAGGGTTTCCCAGATTTTCCTCTTTCTCTTTCCAATGCCCTTGCCAGTCCAACACTGTTGCAGCTGTTTAATAGTTCTAGGCATCACTCAGCTGACTTGAGAAAATATTGAAGAACAAGTTCCAAAACTAAGAAGTGATGCTACAGTACAATAAATAAATGATCAGCTTCCTCCTCATTCTCTCCACACAGTAAAATCTATTGCAAAGAGACAAATCTCTCCTTTGCAAAGACTGTATGCCTCATAAGCCAGAGTCCAAAAAGTAGGCAACCTTGTATAATAGAGCCTTCGTCCTCCAAATATGTTTTTATGGCCACACACCATGAACCTGCCCCCAATTCATGGATGAAAACTGAAACTTGTAACTGTGAAGATACTATGGTGGATAAGTAAAGGTGAACCGAGTAAGTGTTAATACCATCGAAGTTCTCTTGTAAACTTCCTTTCTCCTACTATTTATGTCACACACAAAACAACACCTTCTTATTCAGCATGACATGCAACATCATTTTCAGGCGTTCATACTAGATATGAACGCACTAATAATTTAGTTACATGCAACTTCAAAAAGTTTGATCTTTTAAACACGTCAGATACTTATTCTTTTATGAATTATAATTAATATATGACTCCCTCCGTCTGATTTTATGTATCAGTAATTAAAAAAGACTTTTGTAGTCTAAAACAAGCCATGGACATTGTGCGCATGCAGTGGCGAAGCCACATGGTTACAAGGGTGGTCAGTTTACCACCCTTCGTCGAAAAATTGCACTGTATATAGGTAAAATATTACGTTTTAGGTATATAATACATATTGAACACCCTTTTCGGGATTTTTTTTTTCATTTCTTCAAATATGAATACCCTTGGGAAAATTCCTAAATTCGCCGCTGATTGTGCGGCTATAACACCTCGTTAGAGATAAAATGAAAATTTTAAAGTTAAATTATTTCTAAATACAAAAATATTATTTTTTTGGGATAGACTAAAAACAAAAGTGTGCCTCATCAATTAAAAAGAGGGTATATTTTATTTTCATACGGATCTTACTTCTCTTCCCAAAGATGATTGAGCCCAACGTTCGTCTTGGAGATAATGATCAGAATTTCTGAAAAATGGCAAGTAAAAAATTAAATGATGCCAAAAACAAAAAGGGAAAAACGTACAATAAGAGAACCCATTAAACCACAAAAACTTTAGTGTGTAAAAAATGTAATAGAGATATCGAGAATTTACATGTCAAGAAGGAACAAAAAGCAAGTAAAGTTACCATCCTATGCCAAAAGAAGAAGAAGGAAGGTATAATATATATAAAAAAAAAAGAGAAGCGAATCAACTTGTTCCGGAGAACGGCTTTTTATGTACGAAGCATCAATTTCTTATGTGGGTAGAAAGTCAGAAACTATTGGTCATGGTTCCAAACTATTAATTCAAGTTATGTCTTCCTCCACATTCTCTCCACACAGTAAACATGTATTGCAAAGAGACAAATCTCTCCTTTGCAAAGACTGTATGCCTCATAAGCCAGAGTCCAACAAAAGCAGGCAACCTTGTATAGAGCCTTCGTCCTCCAAATATGTTTTTATGGCCTCACACCATGAAACTGCCCCCAATTCATGGATGAAAACCGAAACTTGTAACTGTGAAGATACTTTTATTATGTGGAGTCCAAATCAGCTTATCTGGTTCTTCTTCCTGGAATCTAAAACTGCCAAGTGCTTGAAAGAGTTGAGATACCCTTTTCAGTTCCCATTCATTGCAATTCCTCCGACAACAAAAATTCCAACCAGTATTTGATCTGCATTGTGCCAAAGCTTGTGTATCCTTCACCATGCTGTATAATTCGGGGAAATCCTCCTTTAGAGGAGAGTGTGGCAACCATGCATAGAGTTTTTGTAATATTACCCGCCAAGATCTTGATGTTACACATAATCATCCCATAGACTTCTAATATATTTCCATACACTTACTCCAATCCATAAACTGATGTATTTGTTCTGGTACACCAATAATTATCCATCCCATACTTCTTAGTTATGATTACTTCCATAGAGCCTCTCTTTAAGGTTGAACCCTCCATAACCATTTGGATAGAAGGTTTCCGTTATGATATCTGACAATTTCTCACCCCATCCCTCCCTGTTTTTTACTCAGTCTTACAGTTTTCCAATTGACCAAATGAAGACCCTTCTTCTCCTTGTTACCTCTCCAAAGAAATTCACTCCTCAAACTATATAGTCTCTTTTCCACTTTGGACGGTACTGGAAATAAAGACACACTGTAGGTATAAAGTGAGTCCAACCAACCCCCCACCTGAAGAGAGATATTGACGTTTTCAATTATAACCTTTTTTCACATCTCTCCAGAATACTCTTCCATATCACTGATGCTTTGGATTTTGCCCCCAAATGGAGTCCAAGGTATGCTGTAGGAAGGCTCCCAGTTTGTGATAAAATCTAACTTCTCATCACTGGCACCTAGCAATGACACAATGCATGCCTCATTTGAATTAAAGTGAGACAGACGCTGATCAACCACCTTACCAGAAACTTTTTGACTGGTTGGAAAACCATCTTTTAATCTGTGTATAATGACTGTGTCTCTTCTTGGATATGCCTTCATCAGTGTCAGAAGCACCGTCAGCTTCAGCTCTCCTTGCCGGTATTCTGAAATTTCGATCATCTTCCACCCAAGTTGTAGCTTCAATTCGCAGAAGTATAGAATAAATGAACTGCCCTACCTTAACTTCCACCGTTGCCGAAATTGTCCCATCAGTCTACATGATGCAAATACGAGCCCATCAGAGACGGGTTCTATATGTAGTATCATTATCCAGCTCTAAACACCCCCCC
>NW_017670285.1:163208-274410 GCF_001879085.1 Nicotiana attenuata
CCCCCCAAACAACTTTCCCGCAAAAAATTCCCTATTTCATGAAATTCCTCTTCCGACCACAAAGGTAAAGTAATCCTAAGCTACATAACCCAGAAAGAAATGGTTTGGTTTCTAATCTGCTCTATGAAGTCCCACCAGTCCAGATGCCATCTATGGTTGTTTCGATCCCAATTGCCCATCTTGATCCTTTTCGTTTCCCTTTTGGTGGGAATCGAAAAGGAAGAAGCCCCCATTCATTTTTGTTATCTTGACCTTCCCCAGAACCTTCCAACTTCTACGAGCCTAGCCTTCAACTTCTGAGACTAGAGGGATCTCAGTGGTGATATCCCCCAGTCTACCCACCAGACACCTCTCCAAGAACTGTAGCTTTGGTTTCAGAATCTCTTCCTAAAATTCTACGAACTTTGAGCTGCTTGTCGGAATTGTCTCTGCCTTCACCCAGCTTTAGGCCAAGCCATCTCTCTGCTAGCTCCTTGTAAGATTTATGAGGTTGAAGATTCCGCAGATTCTGGTGACCCCATCCATATTTTTCTAAGAAATTCTTAATCTTCTTCGCAACATCAACCTCCCTGCATTTTGCACTATTTCTGGGATGATAGTGGTACTTGTCTTCTTTCCTTGAGTTGCCAAAATCCTTAGGTGTCTGCCAAAATTGTTTTAAGTTTTGAAAGGCGAAGTACTCATATTGCTGTTCAGCTCTTTTCCACTGTCTACACAATTTACCAGTACCCTCCTAACGCCAAATGTAGAACCTGACAAATCCATAGTAGCATCTGTGCGTTGATGGAGTTTCTATTGACAAAGATCTTCCTTTCCAAATATACCAACAGTGTTTCTCCCATTTTCTTTAATTTCAGGTGAAAACTTGTTCCCTGCAGCAAAGAACAGTTTTCTTTCCATCCACACTGTCATAAAATTCGAGATGAAAAATTGAAGAAATCTGAGATTCTGAGCAATAATAAGGTAAAATCAAAAGCTAAATTTTGTAGGATAAATGATCGGCGTCATTTTTGTTGAGAAGATTTTCGGCACATTCCATGATTAAAATGAAACTATAGTACTTACAGAAATTGATCTGCTTTCTAGCTACATATACTGCACCTTTAGGCTAGTGAGAGTCCATTGATTTCCTTAGAAAAGTGTGATCCGTTAATCAATAATCCCAATACTAAAATGCGTAAAAGGAATATGATTTTATAATATGAATTTCTAATACCCCAAGTTATTGCAATGTTTACTAAACTTAAGCCTTAGGTGCTTGGTCTTAAAATCTACATACCCAAGGTTTTGCTTTTGCATTATTGAAAGAGCACCAGTTATACCTTCATTTGATGATTCTATTTTTTGTATTAACCAATGTTATCAGAGGCGAAAAGCGCAAAAAAGCTCTAAGGTCCATTGGGGCTTTAAGCCCAAAGCGCAAAGAAAGTGTGGGCTTTAATGAAAAAGGGCGCAAGGGTGAAAAACATACAAATATGTATATGTAGTCCAAGACGAATAATTATAAGCATGAATAACAAACATGTGGAAAAGAAATTGAAACAAAAATTACGATAAAGTGAAATATCAATTGTTTCGTGTTGCCTCTTCAGGATTATGCTATATGACTAGGAAAAGTATGCCTTAAAGCCTTGATGACGACACTAAATTGTCCGCTAAGCGAGGCGAAGCGTCAACATGTTTTGAGCCTCGCTTCAGGGATTAAGCGCGCTTTAAGCGCAGCTTAAACAACTCTGGTATTAACTATAAATATCTAAGCTTTCTAGCAAATCGGTTGAAGGGATCCCAAATATTAGCTAGATAAGCATAGAACAAGATGCTCTAAACTTATAGGCTGTCAATATACTGTACAGAAGCGTATGGTAAAAGATTTTGGAACGAATAGGCTGCAGAACATCTGGCTTTCATTTGGAAAGGGCGTTGAATAGTAAAAATTTCTGCTTTCTGCTGCTTGTACTACATGTTTATTCTTGACAAACTTCTTTTGTTTTCATTATCTTTCTCAGGGTTTTGTTGTCAATTATATAGAAGCGACAGCTAATATTATCAATTAATTGCTCGAAAAAAAGGATATGTTCATTCGGTTCAATAAATTCCAACTCTATTCATTAAGCTTCTTATTTGGAAGACTACTCATGTCAATGTCTGACAGGTCGGGGTGACACCTGAAGGAGTTGAAGTCCCTCGTAGCCTGGTTGATGAGGAAATGAAAGAGAAGCTTAAAGCAATGCCTAAAGAATATCAACCATCTAGTCCATCTGGACCAGATCCTAAATGGCGATATATGTGGAGAGTTGGTCCTCGTCCGGAGATTACCCGATTTAAGGTTTCTTCACTCATTTCCCCATTTCAATCATGTTATTCAAAGATTTGATTGAGCAGTGACATTCCTTAATTTTAGTCACCACAAATGGATAAAATTAGTTCTGTAAGTACTAAAAATTGCTGCTAGTAAGTAAACAAACATTACACTCTTGTAGGAACTGAATTCAGAGCCAGTAATACCAGAGGGCTTTCCTGAATGGAAATGTACTATGGACTCATGGGGATATAAGATGATATCTGCTATAGAGGTGGGTCTTAAGAATTTGTATCTTTTATTTATGCTACTGGTTTGACAATTCTGGAATATGACCGCTTGCTCTTTTTCAGTGCGTTGCTGAAATGGCTGCCATTGGTTTTGGTCTGTCAAAGGATGCATTCACTTCCCTAATGCAGCAGGTGACTATTATTTAATGTCAGTGGCAAACTTTTTTATTGCATCTCCAACTGATTACTGGTGTATTGTTGGATGTGAAGACTTAATAATTGTTGTTTGTCGGTTATGATGCTGGTTTGTGCTAAGTTGCTCGGACACGGGTGTGGGTGTCCGACACGGGTCTGATCCTTCGAGATGTAAATTCTAAGATTCGGGGATACGGATCCTAGTACGGATACGGGTGCGGGGATCCTACTAAAAATAATTCAATAAAGAAAAATATAAAAATATCTCTAAATTATGATAAATTTTGTGGAATACATATGTATAGCTTGTAAAGTGTGATTTCCTTTTTATTCTCAAGTTGTAAATAAGTAAAGGTTTGATTTCCTAGATAAGGTATGCTATTTTCTTCAAATTTACCTTAGTTTTGGTTCTGATTTCGGGAATCAAATTGTATCTCGTCTCGAATCCGTCGGTCAAAGTACCCAAAATTGTTTGATAAGATCCAGTACGGATCCCATATCACACTCATGCTAGTTTTGTGTCGACATGGGTGCGACACCTAAACTGCCCTGTCGGAGCAACTTAGGTTTTGTGTTATAACTCAAGAACTCCTCCTTCACCCCCAAAGCAAAGGGAGACCATGTGCTGAATTACACTTAAATTCGCATGCAATGAATAATGGATATGCCTATAATTGTTTAAGTGTGACTGATTCTTGTTAGTTGTGAAATTGATATATGATCGGATTCATCAAGAGCTTGAATACATTTTTTCATGTGAAAATGGTGTGATTTACTTTATGTTTCTAGTATTACTTCTCTAGCTTACAAAGATTGTTGCATCGCTTCACTTGTTTTCAACTTGTTCCGTGGATCTATTACTTTAATACTACATCTTTATCTTTGCTAGAATGTATCAAAATAAGAAGCAAATGTTGATTCATATCTAAAAATACGGCAACTGATCTCCCTGCTTTTCTTATTTCAGTTTCTGTTATCATTGTGACTTAAACATCCCTTCCTTTTGTTCAAATGACCTTTCGTTGCCTTCCTTACATCCATAGCTGTTACCACCGTGGCTTTCCTTTTCTGTCTATTGAGCTTCATATTATTGACATACAAAGAACATTTTGGATTAATAGGTTTCCTGGTCTGCAGATTTTGTGTGGGATTATGGAGAATAGTGATTCTCCCCTTGTTTGGTTGGGTTTAAGGGCATGGAGTTGAATAGGCTAGGGTCTGGGCAGATTCGAATTTGTGTAAACACTATGACTTATTTGGTAAAGTTAGCATCAAATTACTCAATATTTTTTCTAAAGGCAAATTGTATGCACTAATCGATATTCTAATCTTTGCCCTTAACTTCATGAATTGAACACATGATGCATGATTATTGTTCCCACTCTTCCTCTCTCACTGAAAATCCTCTGTATAGTCTGGGTCCTCATAGTGAGTAGTGAAATGCTTAATATCAGATTGAACAAAAATAGTAATAAGAATCATATAAATGATATGACAACTCTTAACATTCCCTTGCTTTACGAGCAGAGTGTTGCTTAAAATGGTTTAGGGCAAGGAAAAAAATTGGAGGAAAACAAACTGATTTGTTTTTCTGAAAGGAAAATTTGCAAGTATTTCTTTATTGATTCAAGCATGTTAAATGGTACTTGGGACCCAATATCAATGTTCTTGGGTGTACCAGCATAATATGCTTTCTGAGCTAAAATGTTCTGAAAATGCTATTATGTTATCATTATATTTCTTTCTTAACATAGGGAACCAATTTATTTTTTTCTACTTTTATGTAGTTCCTTCCTTTTTGACAACTTCCAATTTCCAGGGACCACATCTGCTTGCTCCAACGGGAAGCGACCTGAGGCGTTATGCCAAAGAGGGAACAGTATTTGCAGGATACCACTATGACCTGAACTTCCTTACAATCCATGGAAGAAGTCGATTTCCTGGTCTAAGTATTTGGCTTAGAAATGGGCAAAAGATGGAAGTGAAGGTTCCTGTAGGATGCCTCCTTATTCAGACAGGAAAGCAGGTATAAAGAATTTGATGCACTTATTTTCATGACAGTATTAATGCATTTAACATGTAAATCTGCTAGCTCCAGCAATCAACATAAACAGGGTCTTAAAATGATTATGCAACCACTATGCTAGAATTTTCTTAGTTTTCCAAGACCCTAAATTACAGTAAAAACCTTAATAGGCCATTGTTCTCTTGATACACACTTGTTAAAATCATCAAGAGTTCTACTTTGGCATGCAAATTCTACAGGAAAAGGGCTCTGCTTCATGGGTTTCGCTCACAATTGGGAAACATGATTAGTTTCATTTAGGAAGAAACAGCCGAAGATATAGTATAATAAACTGTGGTCGCATGTTTTGTCAATTTTACTGGAGAAAAGTTAAACAAATGACATGTTTGATCGTTTTCTTTGTTTGACTAAGTTTTAAATATGTACGCTTTTTTTAGACCACTGGAACAAGTTATTCTCAGTTCAATATTAGCACTGCAAATGTTCCAATCAAGATATATCGTTAACTTCGCAGGAACCGTATCATAGTTTCATAGGTCCATTCATTTTGTAAGTATATCCCTATTTACCTTGACATATTGATGGAAGTTTCAGCTGCGACAGTTTTTGATTATCTCAGATAGAATGGTTGACTGCTGGAGAATGCATGGCTGGCATGCATGAGGTTGTTGTAACTAATAGGACCACTGATGCAATTAAACGAGCTCTGGAGCAAAATCGCAGTCTGTGGAGAGTATCCTCAACGGTGAGTGAGTACGGTTTGGCTGAACCTTTTTTTGGGGTCAATTTTTTTGTTTTGATTCCCAGTATAACAATTGCAATTGTTAGAAGGTTAACCTCTTGAAAGTGATGCTAACTCGGACTTGTTCTTTTTTGCTAGCTATTCGCACACATAGCATCAGATGCAGTGCTAAAACCTTTAGGGCATTTTTCGGACACTCCTCTTGCAAGCAAGTATCCTCCCATTTGTGCAGGTGAATTTGTTGAACAAGAGCTTGCTATCATAAATCTTAAAGGTAATAATGGAGCATGATAATCCCTATTCAAGATAGTACGTGGATACCTGTAGCACTCGAGGAGCTATAAAAGACGCAAGTTGAAATTAGATTCTTTTGTCAATTCGTGTCCAGTAAACAACAAGCACAAGGGCAGGAGAGCCTTTATCAAGGTGCAAAGTATAATTGTATCATCAATGCAGTATTTACTTTGTTCAAGACTCGAAGTGATTGGGCATATTTCCCAATTGACTGCAATATGTGCTATATTTGTTTTAGAGAAAATGACACTTAGAGCTCCTTTTAAGTACTTAATGACCAAAATGCTCCCCTTTTTGAAAAGACAAAACATGCCCCTTTTGACGATTTTAAGACCAACCCTTCCTTTCTATGCCTAGGGGCTGGTCTTCACCAACGGTCCTCCTTTTTTTCTTTATTCTTTTACACCTTTTTTTGTCTTTTTTACTTCTTTTGTTTTTTCATATTTTGTTGTTATTTTTTCTTTCTAATAAAATTATGCACTCTTATTCATTTTTTCTTATTTTTTTGTAGTTATTCTCTTTTTCTTTTTTATTCTTTTTTTATTCTTTCTAGTAGTAACCCCTCGCTCTTTTTTAATTTATTTTTTAATCTTGTTTTTAATCTTTTGGTGTTGTTCTTTTATTTTTTTTAATTTTATTCTTTCTGCTAAAATCTCCACCGTCCAAAATATTTTATCACTTATTTTTTTCCCTTTTCATCTTAAAATTTTCTGCTATTTTTTATTAAAATTCTTCCGCCAAAAACTGTTACTCCCTCCGGTTCACAATGAGTGTCCAATTTGCTTTTAGCACGCCCATTAAGAAAATACTAAATCCTATACAAAAATACCTAGTATGACTAAACTACCCCTAATTAAACATTTAATGTGAGGAGTAAGAAAACTTTTTAGGGATATGTACATAGGGTTATTTTGTAAAAACAAATTGAATTCTTTCTTGATTACATAACTTGATACTTATTTTGAACCAAAATGAAAAAGTAAATAGGACACTTATTGTGAACCGGAGGGAGTATCACTTTCTTTCACTTTTATTTTTATTTATTTACTTAAATAAATAACTGAGTCTTAAAATTTGTAAATTGGGATAATTTTTACATAATCAATAATCAATTGGGATTACCGAGAGTTACCATGTTACTCTTTTTTATTCTTTTAAATTTTTATTTAATATTTGTAGATAACTTTTTTTTTTTTTTTTTTTTTTTGTAATTTGCTAAGAAATTTTAGATTTTATTTTTAAAGTAAAATTTGTTCGTCTGTCACATTTTCCCTTATAATTCTTATTTTTATCTTAGTTTTTCCTATTACTTTTTGTAAAATTTCTCCGTTACAATTTTTATCACTTTATTCCACTTTATTTTTGATTTTGTTCTCTCTAGATAAATGACCTAGTCTTAAAATTAGTAATGGAATACTTTCTACACAATTACTAATCGATTATAGTTATCGAAAGTGACAGTGTCATTCTTTTTTATTGTTCAAATTTATATTTGTAGATGATTTTTTGTTGCAATTTTTAAAGAAATTAAAGGCTTTTTTTAAAATAAAAAGATTGTCACTCTTTTTTACCCTTTTTTTTTTGTTTCTTTCTATTTAAATCGGCGAATCTTAAAATCTGGTATGCTATGCTAATTATGATATATAAATGTGTAGTTTACTAGGAATATTAAGAGTACCATGATTCAACAATAATTATGGTATATTAATGTTGTATACAAAGAATATTAGGTATACCATTAACGTACTAACAAAGCATACCATGATTTAATATAGGGGTGGCAATTTGAGATCAAACCCATCTAACCTGCCCAGAAATTAATGGGTTGGGTTACAAATATTTTAGCTCATGGGTCAATTTGGGCTGAGTCCAAGTTAACCCATTATATTTTATAGCCCATTCTAACCTATTTAGCAGTCCAAATACAACCTATAAAACTCACCCAAAACAAAAGGTATCTCAACCTAATTTATATAGAAATTTATTTAGTTTTCCCAATTTATTTATTTTTTTTGTATTTTCAATTTTACGTTCTTTTGTTTTTCTGCACCATCCACCCACTCTGCCCCCCCTTCCCTCCCCCCCCTTTTTCCTTCCCCTCTTCCCCCCCTTTTTTTTTTACCCCCCCCCCCCCCCCCCCCCCCACTCCTCGCAAAACCCTCCTCCCCTCAAAAAAAAATTTTTACGTTTTTTTTTTGTATTTTTTAAATTTTCTGTTTTTTTTCCTGCACCACCTACCCCTCCCCACCCTTCCCCCTCCCCTCAAAAAAAAAATTTTACTTTTTTTTGTGTTTTTCAATTTTCAATTTTTTTCTCACCCCCCCCCCCCCCCCCCACTCCACCCCTACCACCAATTCAACTTACACATTTTAAGGTAAAAGGTTTTTTTTATGCAAGATGAACATGGTTCTAAAACATGGGTCAAGTTGGCGGGTTGGGTTATGACCCATAGTTTAACCCATTTTGACCCAAACCATCTTAGCCCAATTACACTTTGGGCTGGGTTGGGCAATGACCCATTTATTGACCTAACCTATCTTGACCCGCCCAAATTCAGCCCAACCCGCCCATTTGCACCCCTAATTTAATACTCATCATGGTATACCAATGTATACTATACGAAAGAATATTGAGAATACCAGAATTTTCAACTAATCCTAGTATACCAATATATAGTATACCAAGAATATTTGGTATACCATTTAACGTACTCAAATAAAGTATACCATGATCAAGAGTAATCATGGTGTACCAACTACAATTATGGTATACCATACAGTATACCAAGAATATTATGGATATTATTTATCATACCCATATCATAGTATACTATGTTTCATGTATACTCACAGTATACTATAAACTATACCAAAAATATTATGAATACCATTGAATATACCAGTAATTCATATTTAATCATGGTATATTATATAGTATACCAGCAATATTAAGAATACCGTTTAATAAACTCGAACAAAATATACCATGATTCAACAGTAATTATGGTATACTATATAAGTATACCAAGAATATTGAGAATATCATTTAACATAAACAAAGTATATACGGATTCAACTGTTGATATAAATATTTTAACATAAATAAAAGTATACCATAATTCAACTTTTGGTAACAATGATTCAACTGTTGGTATATATATCCTTAAATAATATTTTGCACACTTGATGTGATATTTTGTTAATTAATTTTGTGTAAAAATAAATATTTATCATGTAAATATTATAAGAGATTATTGAAACAATAAAATCATCAGCCAATATTCAAATAATAATCAATAGTGAGAAAAGTAATTATCAACTCCTTGAATTTAGCAAATAACAATATTATATTTATGTTTAAATAAATAAAAAATAAATATTCTGAAGTTATTCAAGTAAAAAAGAAGAAATAAAACCAAGAAATGGTAATACTAAGATTGGATGAAATACAACAACAACAACAACAACCTAGTGTATTCCCACAAGTGGGGTCTTGGGAGGGTAGGATGTACGCAACCTTACCCTTACCCTGGAAGGGCAGAAAGACTATTTTCGGTAGACCCTCGGCTAAAGAAAAGATGGAAGAAGCACTGATAGCAAGTAATAACAATATATGATATTTAGAAAACTAAGTCCAAGATAGCAACAGAGAAGATGAAAGAAGTACTGGTAGCAAGTAATAACAATGTAAGATATATAGTGATAACAAACTAAGGGGGTATTGATGGCAAGTAATAACAGTACAAATTATATGAAAATGGCAAACTAAGGGTAAAAAGGATACCATACTAACACTAATGCTATTGAACTAAGGAAGACAAAGGGAAACACTCAACTACCTACTAACCTTCTACCCTAATTCTCAACTCCACACCCTCCTATAAAGGGTCATGTCCTCGACCAGCTCAGGTTGCGCCATGTCCCACCTGATCACCTTTCTCCAAGACTTCTTTGGCCTACCTCTACCCTTTCTCTTACCCCCCAAGGCCAACCTCTCACACCTCCTGACCTGGGCATCTATGCTTCTCTTCTTAACATGCCCGAGCCATCTCAGCCTCGCATCACACATCTTTTTCTCCATAGGGGCCGCTCCTACCTTGTCCCGAATAACTTCATTCCTAATTTTATCCAACCTTGTGTTCCCACACATCCATCTCAACATCCTCATTTTAGCTACTTTCATCTGCTAGACATGAGAGTTCTTAACTGGCTAGCACTTTGCCCCATACAACATAGTCGGTCTAACCACTACCTTGTAGAACTTACCTTTAAGTCTCAACGACACATTCTTATTGCAGAAGACACTAGAAGCAAGCCTCCACTTCATTTACCCTGCTCTGATACGATGTGTGGCATCTTTGTAAATCTCCCCGTCACACTGAATCACAGACCCAAGGTACTTAAAACTCTCTCTCCCAAAATGACTTGCGTATCAAGCCTCACATCATCGTCTGCTTCCTAGGTAACACCGCTGAACTTGCACTCCAAGTATTCCGTCTTGGTTCTGCTCAACTTGAAACCTTAAAACTCATGGGTATGTCTCCAGACCTCCAGCCTCTCGTTAACACCACCACGCGTCTTATCAATCAGAATTATGCCATCTGCAAATAACATGCACCAAGGCACCTCTCCTTGAATGTGTCGCGTCAATGCGTCCATTGCCAAGGACAACAAAAACGGGCTAAGTGCTGATCCCTGATGCAACCCCATCTCAACCGGAAAGTATTCAGAGTCATCTCCTGTTGTCTTTACCCGTGTCTTAGCTCAATCATACATGTCCTGGATCACTCGAATATACGCTACAGGTACTCCCTTAACCTCCAAACATCTCCATAGAACCTCTCTCGCGACTTTGTCATAAGCTTTCTCTAGGTCAATGAACACCATATGCAAGTTCTTCTTCATCGCCCTATACTGCTCTACCACCAATCTCCTCACAAGGTGAATGGCTTCAGTAGTCGACCGTCCCAACATGAAATCAAAATGGTTCTCGAAAATAGACGCACTCCTCCTCATCCTCCCTTCTAGCACCCTCTCCCAAACTTTTATCGTATGGCTCAGCAACTTGGTACCTCTATAGTTGTTATAGTTTTAGATATCCTCCTTGTTCTTGTACAACAGAACCATTGTACTCCACCTCCACTCTTTAAGCATCTTCTTCGTCCTAAAAATGACGCTAAACAACCTAAAGAGCCATTCCAAGCCCGCCTTACCCATGCTCTTTCAGAATTCCATCGGGATCTTGTCTGGACCGGTCACTCTACCCCTACTAATCCTGCGCATAGCCCCTTCAACCTCCCCCACTCTTATAAGTCTACAGTACCCAAAATCTCGATGTTGCTTCGAGTACTCCAATTTACCCAGCACAATGCTCCTATCTCCCTCTATATTTCGAGAGTTTATGGAAGTAAGACTACCGTCGCTGTCTAATCTGTGCCTCCTCCAACAAAATTCTACCCTCCTCATCATTTATGCACCTCACTTAGTCCAGATCACGAGCCTTCCTCTCTCTTACTTTCGGCAGCCTGTATAACTTCTTGTCGCCACCTTTGTCCCTAAGTTCGTCATATAAATGACCAGACACCGCGGTCTTAGCCGCAGTAACCATTAACTGATGTAAATGAAGAATCTATGTTAAATTTTATATTGGCCAAGATCATGTTTTAGAGATCAAGTTGAAACATATGGACTTAATTTCAAAAAGTGCAAGAAGTCCAAAAAGCTCAAGATTGATTTCAAGAAGCCAAAGTTCTTTCCTTTTTAAAATAAGATTTATTTTATTCCTTTTAGAATAAGGATTTTTTTAGTAGTATTCTATTTTCTTTTCCTTTTAGAATAGGGATTTAACTTTTCATGTCTTTAGTAATTTTATTTCCTTATTAGAATAGGAATTGTAGTCATCAAAGAAGAGACTCTAGGCATAGATAAAGGGTTCTCTTGCCTTGTCAAATGCAACTCACGTTTTTGAGGTTTTCCCTAGTTTTACAATAGATTGCTTTTCTCTATTTTGTCTTCTTTATCCTCGTTTTTGGTTCCAAGCAAGGTGGTGATAGTCTTTATCTTGTTTTCAATTGTGTGTGGTGTTTCTTTATCACGTTAATTGATTCCAAGTGGTGACTTTAGGAACTTGTTTAGTTCTTGATCTTTCAAGAACATGTTTCTTGATCTAAATTCGTTCTTTTGATATCATAGAATCATAACTTTCATTGAAGTGGTGCAACATCAATATTAACTTGTTTGAACGAGCAAATAGTCTTTCTTATAGTCCAGAGCGTCATCTTTCACCTCGTTTTTGATTCATCAGATTTCGAGTCCTAAAACTTGAGATATGTTGTTTCTTGAAATCGACCCACAAACCACGCTTTCTTTTCAAGATCTTGATCCTGGTCGGTTGGTTCTTTGTTAACTCGAAGAATCACATCAATTTGGTATCAGAGCTATAACCCACATGTCCAAAGGTTAAGACATCATCATGTTTAAGGTTCAACCAAGAGGAAGATTCTTGGTTCAAGTAGATGAAGAAACGAGACAACATGAATCTCTTTTCCACACTAGACGTACCTCCCATGGAAAAGTTTGTTCATTGAGCATTGATCATGGGAGTCACGTAAATATCGTTTATGAAGAGATGGTTATTAAACTTAGTTTGTCAACCAAACTTCATCTATATCCTTACAACATCGAAGTTGAAAGTGATGATGGTTCAAAGGTAACTCGTCAATGCCTAGTCTCTTTTTATTTTGGCAAGATCTATAAAGATCAGATTTAGTGTGACGTAGTAAAGATGGATGCTTGTCACTTATTACTTGGAAGACCATGGGTGTATGATAGGTGTGCCAAATATGATGAAGACCTTAACACCTATTCTTTTACAAAGGATGAACGTAAGATTATTTTAGTACCATTGAATTCAGAAGAAATTGCAAAAAATTTGAAGTTCAATGATGATTCTTTTCTAACTAATTCCAAATAATTGGTCCAATCAATGGAGAAAAATCTTTGAATGTTGGTATTGCTATGGAAGAGCACAATTAGGAGGTGCATGCACTAGATCCACAAGTTGAGGATTTATCTCCGAAGTTTGATGATGATCCGTTGGAGCATCTCATATGTGAGCTTAACTTTCCAACAAATACAGATGCTCAACAGAATATTAATTTAATTGCTGATTCTATCCTTCCAAACGAAGCAACATATTGCATTAATCCAAAAGTCCATGAAATTTTGCAAGCACGAGAGGAAGGGTTGCTTAAAAAAGAGTCTATAATGGAGGATTTGAGTGCAAATTTTGTTCCAACTTTTTTAATGCCTCCAAAGGTTGAATATTCAAGATCATGTTTTAGAGCTCAAGTTCAAACATATGGACTTAATTTCAAGAAGCACAAAAAGTCCAAAAAGCTCAAGATTGATTTCAAGAAGCCAAAATTCTTTCCTTCTTAAAATAGGATTTATTTTATTCCTTTTGGAATAAGGATTTTCCTTTTAGTAGGATTCTATTTTCTTTTCCTTGTAGAATATGGATTTTACTTTTCTTGTCTTTAGTAATTTTATCTCCTTATTAGAATAGGAATTGTAGTCGTCAAAGAAGAGACTCTAGGCATAGATAAAGGGTTCTCTTGCCTTGTCGAATGCAACTCACGTTTTTGAGGTTTGCCTAGTTTTACAAATAGAGTGCTTTTCTCTATTTTGTCTTCTTTATCCTCGTTTTTGGTTCCAAGCAAGGTGGTGATAGTCTTTATCTTGTTTTCAATTGCGTGTGGTGTTTCTTTATCACGTTAATTGATTCCAAGTGGTGATTTTAGGAACTTGTTTAGTTCTTGATCTTTCAAGAACACGTTTCTTGATCTAAATTCGTTCTTTTGATATCATAGAATCATAACTTTCATTGAAGTGGTGCAACATCAATGTTAACTTATTTTTAACGAGTAAATAGTCTTTCTTATAGTTCAAATCGTCATCTTTCACCTTGTTTTTGATTCATCAGATTCCGAGTCCTAAAACTTGAGATATGTTGTTTCTTGAAATCGACCCACAAACCACGTTTTCCTTTCAAGATCTTGATCCTGGTCGGTTGGTTCTTTGTTAACTCGAAGAATCACATCACTAACTTCGCCTCTCTCTTAGCCTTCTTATACCACTCCTTGTTAGCCCTCTTCTCCCCCTCATCTATGCTCTATACTAGCTTCAAATATGCCACTTTCTTAGCTTCCCCTTTCCCTTGAACCACTTCATTCCACTACCAGTCCCCTTTGTGGCCACTAGAGCAACCCTTCGAGACCCCTAGCACCTCTCTCGCTGCCTCTCTAATACAATTCGCTATCATAGTCCATATATAACTTGCATCCTCGCTACTCCTCCAGGTCCCCATAGCCAGCAACTTCTCCCCCAACTCCTGGGTTTTGACCTTAGTTAATGCACCCCACCTGACCCTCGGTAGACCGGACATAACCCTCCTCCTCGTTCACCTGATCTCTAAGTCCATAACCAAAAGCCTATGCTGGGTCGTAAGATTCTCACTCGGGATGACCTTGCAATCCGTGCATAATCCTCTATCACATTTCCCCAGGAGTAGATAATCAATCTAGGTCTTGGCCACTGTACTCCGGAAGGTGATCAGGTGCTCGGCCTTCTTCGGGAAATACGAGTTAGCAATCATCATATCATAAGCCTTAGCGCGCTCCAGCAACGAAGTACCTCCTCTATTTCTATCTCCAAAATCGAAGCCACCATACATACTATCATACCCCCCAAACGACCTCCCAATGTGGCTGTTCAATAAGCTTCTCGGTGAACGGTATACCTCGCACCAATCCATCTAAAGCTTCCTAGAAGCGCCTTTTAACCTCCTAGTCCAAACCCACCTAAGGCGTGTGAGCAGTAACTACGCTCAGAGTATACCATTCCACGACTAACTTAATGGCCATCAACCTGTCATTCACTCTCCTAACCTCAACCACTATCTCCCTTAGTTCCTTATCAACTAATATCCCTACCCCGTTCTTCCCTCTCTTCCTCCCAGAATACCACAACTTAAACCCATCGGCCTCCCGAGCCTTCCTCCCCACCCATCTAGTCTCCTGGACACATGTTATGTTAACCTTCCTCTTGTGAAGAATCTTTGCTAACTCTATAAACTTTCCCGTTAGAGTCTCTATGTTCTATTACCCCACTCTCAACCTAGAGGTTTTGTTACCCCCCTGCCATCCTTACTCTCTACCCCCCGCACCCCCCGAAGACATGACCTCACTCTATCATAGCTCGTGGCAGCCACTAGACCAACAAAGAGCTACGAAAAGAATAGATTAAAAAGCAACCTAAAGGTTTAAAGGTACTACTAAGGGATACAGATAAGCAGACACAATTTAAGTGGTAACAATAACACTAAAGTTATCGACAGGGACAAATAAAGGCAGGCAATTCTGACAAAATGCAAATTAAATCAAGATACTGCAGATGCAAACAAAATAGGCAAGCCCATATACTGATACCTCAAATACCAAAGAAGGAAAGAAAGAACTTGGGACGAGTCTTCCTGAAGCACGTCAGTTTTGCTAAAAAACTATTGACAATCTTGTTGCGTCACACCGAAAACTTCTTTCTTGGGGTCCCTATTTGCTACACATAAAACACGACCCACAACCCGACACCCACGCACAAACACACAATCACTAGGGGCGGGGAAAAATGAGGGGGGGGGGCCAGTCCAGGAACTGAGGAGGACAGAGAGGGTTGATGCCGGGAGGGGGGGGTGCTGCATGGGACAACTAAAGTGCACTAAAAATAAAGTAGAAAAGAAGCAGGGAAAAGAAGAGTGCTGGGAAGAGATAGAGAACGGCGGAAGGTCGCCAGCGATGGGGGGTGCGAAACGAAGAAACAGGAAAAAGAAAGAGAAGGGGAGAGAGAGAAAAGAAGAAAGAGGGAAGAGGAGATAGGAGAGAGGAGAAGAAGGAGAAGAGAGAGATAAGACCTACCTTGGTAGCGGTGCTCGGCGGCTTGGCCGAATCCAGCGGAGGAACTACCGTTGCAACGAGGAGAGAGAGAGTTTTACGAGCCGAGAAAATATTAGAAAATCTTTATAGAAATTGCAACTAATTTTTCTTGTATTCTCCATCTAGATTGGATGAAGTAAAAAATAATAATAAGTGGAGCTGCTATTTTAAATCCTGTAAAAAAGAAAAATGGGCCATTATAAAATTAAATAAAAACGAAGAAAGAAAAATCAAAATATAAAAAACATATAAAAAAAACAAAAAACAAAAATGAAAGAAAGGAACTAATGTGATGTTGGCAAGCTTGTAAGAGGGCCTTTTTTTCTTCATGTACAGCATCCCTTGAAAAATGTGGGTCAACTTTTTTTCTTTTTAAAACCTTTTCAGACCCTTTCTTTTATATGTTTGGGGCAGGTCGGGTTATTAGATAATTAGGAGGCATATCGGGTCATTAGTTCTTTTTGGTGTTGCTTTTTTGTCTTTTACCCTTTGTTTTATCATTTGATTGACTAAAATATGAAATGTCAAGCCATTCAAGTTTAACAGTGCGCTTTGCTTGATGTAGTAACCGTTTGTGTTTATTTCATCAAGAAATGTCACATCACTTATGTTTTCATAGGGTCTGCCATGTTTGGTGATGCTTCACATATATAATCGAACAATTGTGCTTGTCAGTTCTTGAAGATTTTAGTTCGTAAAAATGGGAAATAATCGTTTAAGTATTGAACGTCTCATGCTCTATTCTATAATTGAATGGTCTCTCGAGTCATTTAATAGTTTTTGCTCTTAGTTCTCTCAAATCTAAAGTGTTTGAATGGGAGCAGTCAATGATTTCCAAGTTAAACTTTTTCTATCTATTTGATGAATTTATTAGATGAGGTTTAAAGCCTCAAATCTTTGCTATTTACCATTTTCCAAAATCCTAGCTCTCTTTCTCAAGAAGAATCAAAGAGATAATGTCTCTGCTCAATGTTTGCAACCACCAAATAAACTTTAAAGCATTAAAAATAAATATATAACACCCATTTTTATAAAAACATGATTTTATATTCATACCCATTCACATATAGGTCCCACAATCCTAGTTTTTTTAAAAATCTTTTTTACTTTTTTTATAAACCATTCACCGGGGCTATGCTGGCCCGAGGTAATGGGGGTATTGGTACAGTCCGCGCCGATGAACCCGCTGCTGGTGACTTCGGAGGGCCTGAACCCGAAGCTTCTCGGGGGCAAGATGAGACCCTTAGAGAAATTAATGCCCTGGGTGGCTTTAATTTGGGCCATTCGTACTCACCGGGGGAAATCAGGGATGCACAAGACCCGGATACTGCCGATATGGGGGCTTCTCATAGAGGGGAAGATGTGCTCGAAAACCTCTTTGACGGTGTCGACGAGAACATTGACCTCGATGCTCCCATCACTCTCGAGGAGGCGAAGAGGCTTCAGCAGCAGGTGATATTCTTTGGCATATCTTTAGTGCTTCAAATTTTTTGCCTTTGTTTTTCTAACTTCCCTTCTTTGTTGCAGGCTAAGAAAATGTATGACCATGCCTTTTCTAGGCTGCGAGATGAGCATTTGTGCTGTGGGAAGGAGATCGAGAAGCTCAGCTCGGAGCTAAAGGAGTCAAAGGTCTCCTCTGCCCAAAAGGGGGAGGAGTTGAGCGGGCTTCGGGTGAATTTGGAGGGAGTGCACCAGGAAAGGGCTGGCCTTGCTGAGCAGGTATCACGGTATCCATGAACTCGTCTTTTATTCTTATAACTTGACGCTCACCGACTTGTTTTGCCTTTGTAGATTGGGCAAAAAGATGCCCTGGTGGGGCGACTTCAAGAAGAGGCTGCAGCCAAGGATGCGAAGATCCTCGAGCCGAAGGAGCAAAATGAGGCCGTGACCTCGGAGAGAGGCCTCTTGCGGACGGAGTTGACATTGATCCAGGGTCTTCTTCGAAGTGCTCGGAGGGAGGCTGCTGCACTATCTGTGGCCAAGTCTGAGGCCGAAGAAATGCGTCTTCATACATGAAAGATGCCGCTACTGTGAATGAACGAGCCCGAGAGATATCAGAGAAGGCCGAGCAGAAGTTGACTCGGGCCATCTCTTACGCTCGTTCAAAGGCAAGGAGGCAGGCTCTCGAGGAAGCAAGTTCTAAAGGCGCCGATCTCTCAGCTGAGATTGAGGAAGCCCGAACCTTGGAGAAAGAATCGACATTTTCGGCCACTTTGGACGAGGATTCCGAAGACGTTCCAGAGAGTAGTGAAGGTGAAGAATAAGCTCACGTCATCTTCCTTTTTTCTTTTTTGTATATGAATTTCTCGGGGGGAAAGGCTTTGTAAAGACACCCCTTGTAAATATATTTTTGGTAATGTAAGAAGATTCTTTTGCTTCAAGTTTTCGAATTTATTTCAACGCTTATGTAAAGTTAGTCTTTTGAATTTTGATGTCGGCTCTTTTTGGAGCCCCTATTCGGAGTAACTGAAATCCTTGAGATCGGGCACCATCTCGAGGCTTAGATTGATATTGATGGCTCCTTAGAGCCTATAGTTATAACGGTAGAGATCCTCGAGATCGGGCACCATCTCGAGGCTTAGAGTGATATTGATGGCTCCTTAGAGCCTATAGTTATAACGCAGAGATCCTCGAGATCGGGCACCATCTCGAGGCTACATTGATGCGAGAATCTTGGCCCTTCAAATGCCGTATGACGGCGTCATTCCTATGGCACAACCGCGAAGCGACCGGGGTGGTCCCACCGGTACACTTCCCCAAAAGTGGAACTGACATGGTCAGAATTAATTGGCCTTCAGAATAGGAGAACAGTCGCCGCTTGCTCTATATATGTATTTTCTTTCTTCTTATCTGAGGATTCCGCTACCTTTGAGTAACCATCCCTTTTATAGAGCTCTTATTCTTTGTGCTAGTTCTCTTACCTTTTTAACTCAAAGCCTTTGCCCAAGTCTTCATCTTTCTTCTCTTATTTTACCATAGCCATGGCTGCTACGTCCGCATCCGTTCACCAAGGAGAGGAGAGTTCCGCCTCTGCCTTGCGCCCGGTTGGTGGTACACCACCGGTGTATGGTGAGCTAACTTCGAGATGCTTTGTCTCGAGGAGGGACTTTACGTTAGAGAGACCTCCCAATGTTCAGGGCCGTTGGGAGCATGCATCGAGGTTCATCTCGTTAATAGAGGAGGAACACCTCGATGCAGTCAGGAAAGACTGCGGATGGGGAGAAAAGGAGGTACTGCAGGTACCTTCCCCGGAAGAAAACATTATGGCCCATGTCGAGGGTTTTTTGAATTTATACCCCTTTAAATTGGGCCCTCTCGACAAGGTCGTGCTCGAATTTTGCAGAAGACACCAGGTTACCTTGACACAGGTTCACCCGTCATTTTGGAGGATACTGCTGATGATAAGGTATTTTGCAGATAAAGCCGGGCTCGAGTTCACCCTCAGCCATCTTATTTGATTGTACCGGCCCTTGCATTACCGAGGCTTGATTACTTTGCGACATCGATCCACCCAGCCCTTTGTTGCCAGCAATGAAGAGGAGGGGGACCGAGGGTGGATGAGTCGATTTGTTCGAGTGCAGACTGTCGATGTTATCCCCACAGAGTTCCTTCCATTTCCTAAGAAATGGAATTTCACACGTATGTGGTACACTCATGTTCTTATTATTTTTGTCCATGGCGGAGGCGGATTTTGTAAAGACGCTTTCTTCTTTTTTGCAGCAATCCCGTGGATGCT
The DNA here is from genome assembly GCF_001879085.1 of Nicotiana attenuata. NCBI lineage: Eukaryota > Viridiplantae > Streptophyta > Magnoliopsida > Solanales > Solanaceae > Nicotiana > Nicotiana attenuata. The sequence continues at coordinate 182,719 of NW_017670285.1, forward strand.
GTATGAGGTTCCCAACTGGCGGATTGGTCTCGGAAGCTGGCAGCTTGCTCGACTTATGATGAGCGTAAGTGGCGAGATATGTCCAAGGGTAGATGGGAGGCAAAATGCCACAGTACGTGCTGTGTGGCTTGTTTTCTTTGAAAGGTGCTTCCTTACCTACATACTAACTCCGTCACCGCATGCATTGGAGAATTTTTTGAGATGAGATCGTGGCCCCTTGGGGAGGTGGAAGTATCATCGGCTTCGGGGCCGAGGAATGATAACAAACGGAAGGAATCTTCGAATGATGAAGGTGCTCGTAGTGAGGCAAGCCCCGCTCGAAGGTTTAAAGGAGATGCATCGGCTGAGCTTGCAGCACCAGAGGTTTTTAGTCTTGGAAGAATGGCTCCTCCTTTGCCGCCGTCTTCTTTTCTCATCGAAGGTACTTCGAGGGATGTTCGATACAAGGGGCCGCCTAAATCAAGCGGGGTCTCGAGCGACCATATCGCCACCGAGATCGGATCAACTGGGGCCGGTGAGACCAAGCCAGCAGATGCGCGCTCAACCTTTGAGGAGGCTCAGCGGCTTTGTTCTGTGGTGAGCTTTGGTTGACTTTGTTGGTCTTTTGATTTTATATTTTCGTTTTCTTATTGAGCTTCTTTTTCATAGGCTTTTGACAAACTCAAGTCCGAGCTGCTCCACTATGAAGCTAGGTTGAGGAAAGCCTTGGATGGGGAGAAATCCCTCAGGCTTCTTTTTGATAAAAGGGGAAAAGAATTGAGGCACCTTCGGTACGAGGCAAATCGAAGCCTAAACTATGAAAGCCACCTTGAGAAACAGGTAACCTTTGCTACGAGGGAATGCATGATTTTTCTTCTATCCTTAGAGATTAATATTTTGATACTTCAGTTGCAGAGCAAGAAAGATGATCTGGAACGCCTTTGGGGCGAGGTTGGCTAGGCCAAGCATGAGTGTAACGAGCTAAGGGCTCAGGTAGATGCCCATATTGCGGCCAAGAAGAATGCTTTGGCCAAGGTTTCTTCCCTCGAGGTACAGCTCCAGAACGCCAATGAAAACAGCTTGATTCAGACGAGCAGGATTGCAAGGCTCGAGTCCGACCTTTTGGAGATGAAGGTCGAGGTTGTGATGACCGGGTTGAAGCTGAAGAGATTTGGGCTAAGGCCGACAAGAAAGTGGCCGTCTATTTGAAAGACGTTGCTGATGTTCGAGCTAAGTTGAGAGGAGCTTCCGAATGGGAGAGCAGAAGTAATGAGTATGCCGGTGCAAATTCCGGAGGGAAACCCTCGAGGAAATCCATGCTATGGGATTCCATCTCTCGAAAGAGATTGATCAGGCCAAGGCGGATGAATACGACGCCAAGTTCCTCGTGTCTGATGCCGAAGATAATGAGGGAGAGGCCGATGGGGCCGCAGTCCTCGATGTGAGAGTAGATTAGGCTTTTTCTTTTTGATTTTTTATACAGGGGTCCCAGAGAGCGTTTGCAAATGTAGCCTTGCATTGTTTCATATATGCATATATAAAGAAACCTTTCATTTTTCTCCTTCATGAATTTCTATTTGCTTGTGCATGTCTTTCTTTGTTTTGATTTTATACATTTGTCGACATTTGTCCAGGTGAATCTGGTCTTCGAGGTAAAAACCCTTAGGTTTATAAATCGTCCCTGAAGCTTGTTGGGCTGGCTCGTAGGCGCTTACGTGTTTGCCCTTAGGCGCTTTTTTAGTTAACTATTTTCGGGCTTAGTCTTCGAGTCAGATTTCGGCTCGAGCTTATTGACCCTTAAGTTTTTGAATTCTAAGCTGGCCTTAGGCTCTTACGCGTTGGGTCGGTACGACATCTAATATAGGCTGGCGACAGTGGCTCTTACGCATTGGGTCGGTACAACCTTTAATATAGGCTGGCGACAGTGGCTCTTACTATTGGGTTGGTACGACCTTTAATATAGGCTGACGATAGTGGCTCTTATGCATTAGGTTGGTACGACCTTTAATATGGGTTGGCGACAATGGCTCTTAGCATTGGGTCGGTACGACCTTTAATATAGGCTTTATTTTCCCTCGTTAAAGACTTCTGAAGTTTTTGCGTTCACCCGACTCTTCGACGGTTCGATAAGAACCTCGATTGTGAGCCGTTATGTAGCGATAAATGAGCACCTCGGGAGGTTTCGGTCGATGGTTGAATTGTTTCGAAGCCTATTTGTTTAGAGCTGATACGATCGAAGCTCTTTTGCTTATGTTGAGGGTAGCCTGATCAACCAGTTCTTTTCGAAGTTTTTTTGAAGTAATTTGAAAGGCCTGTGATTTTGTAGTGACTGTCGGGCGTCCCCGAGTCGTGTTAGTTTGGATGGTACAGCCTTGTGACCGTAGTCATTGTATTTGGTCGGAGCCTTTTAGTCCCAGAGTGAAGTAGTTTCGGCGTTTATATCGAGGGTATGCCTTTTTAGGGGTCTTACAAGTTCGAATATATAGACTTAACTTTAAGATCGAGATTATGCCTTTTGTAAGGTCTTATGAGCTCGAGGTTTCCCGCATGAGGTCTTATAGCCTTGAGATTTTGACAAATCGATGGAGTTTTAGTCAGCGACAGTCCCCGAGACATCGAAAGTTTTTTTGGCTCTAGGGCCGTTCTTTGTAAATTTGGTGTTGCCTCATTGAGGGCTTACGAGTTTGAAGTTTCCGACCCGGAGGTCATATGGCTTCGATCTTTTGATGTCAGTCCCTGAGTGTTCAGGAATTTTTTGGCTTTGGAGCCATTTCTTGCAAAGGTAGCATACTTCTTTGAAGCGCAAAGCGTTTTGACGGAGGGAAAATATTCTTGTATTACTTGGTACAAGTATACATGTTTTTGTTGTCAAGGGTTTGGTTCTTCTATGCGGATACAGTTCATTCGACCCTTTGGCCCGATATATCATTTTCCTATCGAGACCCTTTTTGACTCATCTTGGCTTCTCTGAGAGGATGATCTCCCGGGGTGATGTCCCCCGGTGTTCGAGGTTGATTGAAGAGCCTTGAATACTTGTTAAGTTCTCCATAGGTAGCATATAGATGTTGCCTCGCTTAAAACCTTACCGGTAAAACCCTTTTCGGGATAAAATCCGATCGAAGGAAAAGAGTGCAATGTATGCTTTGAAACCTAAGGTCTTCAATCTTGGACATAGCTTCGACTGTTCTGACTGGACACCTGCACATAGGTTAGTGTAAGATGTAAATAAAAAGGGAGACGATTATACCTTAGTGGTGATGGCGTTTCGAGCCTCGACACGCTTCAACCGTGTGCTCCGGAGACGCGGTACAGTCCTTTGCTTATTTAGTCAGGTGTAGCCGAGAATGTATCTCATGATTGCTACTTCACTGTTTGCTTATCCTTTGGCCCCTTCGATGCTGAAGGCGTCGATGCCACATCGTGCACCGTGAACATCTCTCTTGCTGCATGCTATTCTTCGTACACAGTTTTTATTCCATCCTTTGTCGGAAACTTCATCATTTGATGAAGAGTGGATGATACTCCTCTCATGCAGTGTATCCATGGCCTTCCGAGCAAGGTGTTGTACCTCATGTCTCCTTCGATGACATGAAACTTGACATTTTGGGTTGTGCCGACCACATTGATTGGGAGAGTGATTTCCCCTTTTGTTGTTTCGCTCGCCATGTTGAATCCGTTGAGGACTCAAGGGGCGGGCACAATTTGGTCGAGCAGTCCGAGCTGCTCCACCACCCTCGACCTGATAATGTTGGCCGAGCTACGTGGATCCACAAGCACACGCTTAATTTGAAATGTATTCACAAGAAAAGAAATTACCAAGGCATCATTGTGAGGCTGAGACAGGGTCTTGATGTCCTCGTCGTTGAATGTGAGAGCATCTTCAGGTATATAACCCTGAGTTCGCTTCTCCCTGGTGATGGATATTTTTGTTCTTTGGACAACGGGCTCATGTGGGATGTCGATTCCTCCAACGATCATGTAAATGACATGTTGCGGCTCATCTGTTTCATTTTTCCTGTTTGCCTCTCTTTTCCGGAACTGATTTTTGGCTCGGTCGCTAAGGAACTCTGGGAGGTGCCCTTTAGTGTATGTTTGGTAGCTTTCCTTGTTTGGTTTTGGCTCCTTTGCCAGGAGCCTTCTAGGATATACAGAGCCCGAGGGGGCTCCCAGTTGGTCGACCTCGACCCTGATCTTTGATTGATATCGGTTGTAGACATCCGACCAAGTCATGACAGGATATTCAATCAAATTCTGCTTCAGCTGCTTCGAAGCCACTGAGCTTCGTTCGATCAAACCTTGAGTGAAGGACTGCACTGCCCAGTCGTCAGAGACTAGTGGTAATTCCATTCGCTCCATTTGGAAGCGAGATACGAACTCCCGCAGCATCTCGTTTTCTATTTGTTTGATTTTGAAGACGTCGGATTTCCTTGTAGCCACCTTGATGGCACCGGCATGTGCCTTTATGAAAGAATCTGCCAGCATAGCAAACGAGTCTATTGAGTTTGGGGATAGGTTGTGATACCACATCATGGCCCCTTTCGAAAGTGTTTCTCCAAACTTTTTTAGTAGGACGAATTCAATCTCGTCGTCCCTCAGGTCGTTGCCCTTAACCGCACAAGTGTAAGCAGTGACGTGCTCGTTGGGGTTCGAGGTTCCGTTGTACATCAGACGATCGGGCATTATGAATTTCTTCGGGATAGGCTTTGGAGCGGCATTTTGTGGAATGGCTTTTGCACGAACTTCTTTTAGTCCACACCCTTCAGGATCGGGGGTGCGCCCGTAATCTGATCGACCCTCGAATTGTAGGTCTCCACCTTTTTGTTGTTGGCTTCTATCATATTTTTGCCCGACTCAATCCTCTTTGTGAGGTCCTCGAGCACCTTCATAATAGCGGGGTCGGCTGCTAATCCGTTGTTGCTTGATCTTTCCAGTACCTGTTCGGCTCGAGGAACCGTTTCCGGTGCTGTAGTGCTTGGAGGCTTTCCAATTGAGCAATTGCTAGCTGTTGTGCCTGCAACATTTCAAAAATTACGTGAAGGCTAACCTCTTGTTCCTCCCGAACAGGGGTTTTCTGAGCCTCTTATTGGTCTTCTTGGCGTATACTCCTATTAGTGTGGGAGCTTATATCGACGTGTTGGGCGTTGCGTGAGACCACATCCACGGGGATGGGCTCTGGTGCGTCCTCAGGGTTCTGCGGTGGTACACGTTGCCTGGAACAACTACACCATTCTCTCTATGGTCTTCGAGACCGTCGTTTTCATATGCATTTATTGAGTTAGACAATTTGACCTGAAATCAAAGATTCTTGGACAAGAAAAAAATGTGAAAGATAACTTGATGTATAAACCAACAAGAAAACAATCACTATTATTTTTAGCCCCACGGTGGGCGCCAAACTGTTTACCTTGAAAATGGTAATTACAATTAGATTTGATTTTGTGGTTCTAAAAATACGTGATTTAATTTTATGCTAGTTGTTAGGAAATAGATGCTAAGTATGAGACTAGAAAATAAGATAAGAACTTGAAAGCAATATGTTTAAGAAAACCGAGTGGCTGAGAATCGGGGCCTCGAGCCGGGTTATACGGGGCCTCGAGGTCGAGCTAGGTACTAAGTTGTGGATAGCCGATGAAGGAATAACAGTTTTGAGAGCTTTGATGAAGGCTCTTTATGATCAATGATGAATAATAAATGAAGAACAATTAATAAAACACAATAAATGTAAGCAATAAACTCAAGGGAGAATGTGTTTAAGTTAAAGAGCAGAGAATGTTCTTGTATTCAATGTTGTGTCCCTTAAAAAATGACAAGGATCCCCTTTATATATGAGAGGGAATCCCAGCGTAGTACAGAAGCATTTATTACAAGGATATGAGGTTGGTACAACCATTTAATGCCACAGTACGGGATTGAACTAGCCTAATAGACTTGGTTAGCTTTAACCACGTGCCTTAAGAACTTCCCGTTTGTCTACCATAGCCATCGATCTGCACTACCTCGAGGTCAATCGTTGAGAACCCTCAGGGTCGAACCTCGAGCTGAGCCTCATGGCTTCAGGGGGAGGTCTTATGAAGCACCATAATGACCCTAAAATCGGACTCTCCGATTTTAGCCGTATACACTTACGCAATTTATCAAACATTTGAAAGTAACGGAAATGTAATCATGCTCAATTTCGAGTGGGTACCATCAAGACTTCCCCATGACACTCAAACACACCCAATCAAACCTCACCTAACAAGTCCTCATTGAATTTAAAAATTCACTTTTACCATTCAAGACATCGAAAATTAATGGGTGAAAAAGAGAAAGAAAATTGTACGAAGAGAGAGTGATGAGTGATATTCTGTCTCTTTCTGCGATAGGTTTGCGGCCAAGAGATCTGTTTACCTTGAAAATGGTAATTACAATTAGATTTGATTTTGTGGTTCTAAAAATACGTGATTTATTATTAGGCTAGTTGTTAGGCAGTAGATGCTATGTGTGAGACTAGAAAATAAGATAAGAGCTTGAAGGCAGTGTGTTAAGCAAACCGAGTGGCTGAGAATAGGGGCCTCGAGCTGGCCTATATGGGGCCTCGAGGCCGAGCTAAGCGTTAGGCTGTGAATGGCTGATGGAGGACTAACAATTCACGAGCTTTGATAGGAGCTCTTTATGATCAATAAAGAGTAATAAATGAAGAACAATTAATAAAGCACAACAAACGTAAGCATTAGAATCAAGGGAGAATGGATTTAAGTTAGAGAGCAGAGAATGTTCTTGTATTGAATGTTGTGTCCCTTACAAAATGATAAGGTCCCCTTTATATATGAGGTGGAATCCTAACATAGTACAAACGCATTTATTACAAGGATATGAGGCTGGTACAACCATTTAATGCCACGGCTGGGCTCAAACTAGCCTAATAGACTAGGTCAAGTTTAACCACGTGCTTTGGGAACTTCCCGCTTGTCCATCATAGCCATCGATTTGGGCTGCTTCAAGGTCGATCATTGAGAACCCTCGGGGTCGAACCTCGAGCTGAGCCTCGAGCCTTCTAGGGGAGGCTTTACGAAATGCCATAACGACCATAAAATCGGGCTCTCTGACTTTAGCCGTATACAGATAGTCCCCGCATTTCTTAAAGTGGAAATAATAAGAAACGGTCTTGAACATATTGCGATGACGTCATGCTCGTGACGTCAGTGTTCCAAGTGACTGAAAAAGTCCCATCAGCCCATCTTCCCAGAAACATTCAATACACTGCCAGTTTATTCTCCCAAAGGCAGTGATATCGCCGCCGATCCGTTTCCCAAAAAGCATTGATTGTGCCTGTCGATACATTTCCCAAAGGCATTGATTGCGCCAACAATTACGCTACTACCTTTCTGTAAATAGGAGTTTTCTTGAACCAAAACTCCATCCAGTCATTCTTCACCAGCCTTAAACTCTTTTCTTCTCTTCATCCTCATCCAAACTCTATTTTCCATGTTTCAAGCCCGTGACCATAAGGTCACACGGTAGCGGTCTAGCCAGTTATGCCATGGCTCTTTCTCAGATCTTTTAACCACCGAGTGGGATCGTACTAGTTTGTTGTTGTTGTTGTTGGCCCGAAATAATGAGAGAGGGGCTTCAACTTGTTCCCGCATCAGAGGATATGTGGACCGTGAACTGCTGTTCAGCTCTCTTAACTTCAACCTGGTGTGGCGCTTCACTCCCTCTGCTTTCCCCAGAGTGAGGTGGTATCATCTACTAACTATTGCATCCCACACCGGTGCAACGTCTCAAGAAGTGGCTTCACAATAGTAGTGCTGACGCATACTAGCCAAATTTTTCACCAAGCTACAATTTTCCTAGCTTTAAAAGCTTTTGCTCTTTGATAGCCTATAGACTCTTCCTCATCTATTGCTGCTTCGGAGGATATTCTCGAAGAAGTCATTCTGAAGATCGAAATGGGATCCCGAAGAAATGGTTCTCGCAACCATCGCTCTCGAGGACGTACCTCCGATAGTAGATTAGACTTTTAGCTGTTATTTTTTACTTCTTTGTTTCTGTGTAAGGACCCCTCGTGGGCTTTTGTAATCATCGTTTATTAATACAAAAGTGTTTCTTCAATTTATCTTTGATTTGTGCTGGATTTCCCTTTGTCTGCGTTTGTAAAGAATCTGAGCATGTGACTTTATCGATCATTCTGAATACTGGACACGGGCGTAGGTATTCCCTTGGTTCTTGATTGGTTAATATGATATTCCCTGAAAACCTTTTCCGTTCCTTGGACTAAGTCTGGATTGACTTGGTACAAACTTAGGCCGACGGAACCTCTGACTTCGAATTGAGTGAGCGTGGGGCCTCGAATTTCAGAAAAAAATTAGCCTTTTTAGGCCCCGTTGATAATCCTCGAGAGATGGAGTTGCTTGGTCACCTGAAAATAAAGATAGCCCTCAGGCCTTTTCAAATAGTCCCCGAGTGAGAGTTTACTTGAGCTCGGGCAGCCTCGAAAACTTTCTTTGAAAAATGAAGACAACCCTAAGGCGTCGTAGGTAGACCCTGAATGAGGATACCCTCGAACTCGGATGGTCCCTGGGCTAATGTAACCGGTAGAACATTTAAATCAATCTGCAGGCGGAAATAGCCCTGAGGCTTTATTAATAACCCTCGAGTGGGAACTGACTCAGACCTATAAAGATCCTCTAGATCGGGCGCCATTTCACGGCTAGGTTTATGCGGGTAGCTTCATAGAGCCACTTGTTATAGCAACAGAGATCCTCGAGATCGGGTACCATCTCGAGGCTAGGTTGATACGGGGGTCTCTGATCCCTCGAACGTTGTACGACATCATCAATCGTATGACATGGTCATGAAATGATCGAAGTGATCCCGCCGGTACACCTCCCCAAAAGTGATAATGGCCTAGCCAGAATTAGTTGGACTTTAGAGTGGGCGGATAATCGCCGCTTGCCCTATATATGAGTTTGTTTCCTTCTTGTTTGAGGATTTCGCTACTTTGAGCAGCTATCCCTTTTCATAGAGTTCTTCTTCCTTGCTTCAGATCTTTCATCATTTTAATTCGAAGCTTTCGCCTAAGTTCTCATTTCCCTTCTCTTGTTCCACCACAGTTATGGCTGCCACGCCCAAACCTGTTCACCCAGAAGAGGAGAGTTCCGTATTCGCTTTCCGCTCGGTTGGTGGTACGCCACCAGTGTTTGGTGAGCTAACCCCGAGAGATTTTGTCTCGAAGAGGGACTTTACGTTAGAGAGACCTCCCAATGTTCAGGGCCATTGGGAGTATGCATCGAGGTTCATTTCATCAATGGGAGAGGGACACCTCGAGGCAGTAAGGAGAGACTGTGGATGGGGAGAAAAGGTGGTATTGCAGGTATCTTTCCTGGAAGAGAGCATCATGGCTCATGTAGAGGGGTTTCTGAACATATACACGCACCCCTTTACGTTGGGCCCTCTCGATAGAGTCGTGCTCGACTTCTGTCGAAGATATCGGGCCACCCTGGCACAGGTTCGCCCATCGTTCTGAAGGGTAGTACTGATGATAAGGTTCTTTGCAGAGGAAGCTGGGCTTGAGTTCACCCTTAGCCATCTCATTAGGCTGTATCGGCCCTTTCATCACCAGGTCTGATAACTTTGCGATGTCGATCCACCAGGCCCTTTGTTGTCGATGATAAAGAAGACGGAGACCGAGGGTGAATGAATCGATTCATCCTAGTACGGACTATCGATATTATCACTGTGGAGTTTCTGCTATTCCCTGAGAAATGGAATTTCGCACGTAAGTGGTACACTTGTATTTTTATTGTTTTTGCTCACGGTGGAGGTGGATTCAATAAAGACGCTTTCCCTTTATTTTTGCAACAGTCCGGTAGATGCCATACGAGGTCCCCAACCTAGCGGATTGGGCTTGGAAGCTGGCAGCCCGCTCGACCTATGATGCGCGTAAGTGGTGAGATCTGTCTAAGGGTAGATGGGAGGCAAAACACCGCGGTACGTGCTGTGTGGTTTGCATTCTTTGAAAGGTACTTTATTTCACAGGCATTGGAGAATTTTCTGGGATGAGGCAGTGCCCCCTCGGAGAGGAGAAAAGATCGTCGGCTTTGGGGCCGAGGGATAATAATAAACGAAAAGAACCCTCGCAGGGCAAAGGTGCTCATAGAGAGACAAGTCCCGCCCGGAGGCCCAGAGAAAATGTCTCAACTGAGCTTGTAGCACCCGAGGCTTCTGGCCTTAGAAAAATGGTTCCTCTTTTGGCGCCGTCTTCTTTTCTCGTCAAAGGTACTTCGAGGGACAAGGATTTTCTGCCGCCGTCTTCTTTTCCCATCAAAGGTACTTCGAGGGATGTTCGGTACCAGGGGCTGCCTAACTTAAGCGAGATCTCGAACGGTCATATTCTTGTTGGGAGCGACTCTACTGGGCCGATGAGACCAGGCTGGTAGGTGTGCGCTCGAACTTTAAGGAGGCTCAGCGGCTCTATTCTGTGGTGAGTTTTGGCCGATTGTATTGGTTTTTCGGTTTTGCATTTTCATTTTCTTATTGAGATCCTTTTTCGTAGGCCTTTGACAAGCTCAAGTCTGAGCTGCTTAGCCGTGAAGCTACGTTACGAAAAGCCTTAGATGGGGAGAAATGCCTCAGGCTTCTTTGTGACAAAAGGGAAGAGGAGTTGGTATACATGCGGTACGAGGTGAGTCGGAGCCGAAACTACAAATATACCTCGAGGGACAGGTAACCTCTGTTTCGAGGGGGTGCATGTTTCTTATTTTACCCCCTGAGATTAATATTTTGACTCTTCAGTTACAGAGAAAGATGGAGGACTTGGAACGCCTTTGGGGCGAAGTTGGTTAGGCCAAGTGTGAGTGTGATGAGCTAAAGGCTTAGGCCGAGAAAAATGCTTTGGCCAAGGCTTCTGCCCTCGAGGTGCAACTTCGGAATGCTCGTGGAAACAACTCGGTCCTAACGAGCATGATCGCAAGGCTCGAGTCTAAGCTTTTGAAGATGAAGGCCGAGGTCGTGGACGCCCGGGCTGAAGCTGGAGAAATTCGAGCTAAGGCCGATACGAAAGTGGCCGTCTATTTAAAAGACGTTGCTAACGCTCGAGCTGAGCTGAGAGGGGCTTACGATCGAGAGAGCAGAAGCAACGAATATGCCTGGTGCAAATCTCAGAGGTAAACCCTCAGGAGATCCATGCTAGGGGCTTCGATCTCTCGAAAGAGATAAAACACGAAAAGGCGGACGAATATGATGCCAAGTTCCTTTTGTTCGATGCCGAAGATAGTGAGGAGGAGGCCGACGGGCCACAGTCCCCTAGGGGAACGTAGACTAGGCTTTTATCTTTTTGATTCCTTGTACAGTGTTCTTGGAGAACTTTTGTAAATAGAGCTTTTGTATTTTTTCACGTATACGTATAAAAGGAAACCTTTTGGTTTTATCTTTCATGCATTTCCCTCTGCTTGTGCACGTCTTTCTTTGTTTTGTTTTATACGTTTGTAGACGTTTGGCCAGGTGAACTGGACTTCGAGGTAAAAACCCTTAGGTTTATAAATCGGCCCTGAGGCTTGTTTTGCTGTCTCGTAGGCTCTTACGCATTTGCCCTTAGGCGCTTTTTTAGTTAACTATTTCGGGCTTAGTCTTCGAGTCAGATTTTGGGCTCGAGCTTATTGACCCTTATGTTTTCGAATTTTAAGCTGGCTCTTAGGCTTTGACGCGTCGGGTCGGTACGACCTCTAATATGGGCCGGCGACAGTGGCTCTTATTCGTTGGGTCGGTACGACCTTTAATATGGGCTGGCGACAGTGGCTCTTACACGTTGGGTCGGTACGACCTTTAATATTGGCTTTTATTTTCCCTCGTTAAAGACTCTTTGAAGTTTTTGTGTTTGCCCGACTCTTCGATGGTTCGATAAGAACCTCGATTGTGAGCCGTTATGTAGCGATAAATGAGCACCTTGGGAGGTTTGCTCGATGGCTGAATTGTTTCGAAGCCTATTTGTTTGGATCTGATACGATCGAAGCTCTTTTGCTTATGTCGAGGGTAGCCTGATTAATCAGTTCTTTTTGAAGTATTTTCGAAGTAATTGAAGGCCTGTGATTTAATAGCGATGGTCGGGCGTCCCCGAGTCGCGTATGTTTGGCCGGAGCCTTGTGACCGTAGTCATTGTGTTTTGTCCGTAGCCTTTTAGTCCCCGAGTGAAGTAGTTTCGGCATTTATATCGAGGGTATGCCTTTTTAGGGGTCTTATAAGTTCGAATATATAGCCTTAACTTTAAGATCGGGATTACACCTTTTGTAAGGTCTTACAAATTTTAACATGCCTTACTTGAGGTCTTAATGATTTGGTTACTTGGTACAAGTATAACTCATGCCTTGCTTGAGGTCTTACAGTTTTGGTTACTTGGTACAAGTGTAACTCATGCCTTGCTTGAGGTCTTACAGTTTTGGTGTTGCCTTTTGGAGGTCTTATACTGTTTATAATGCCTCATGGAGGTCTTACATTTTCTAGTATTGCCACATGGAGGGCTTTCGGGGTCGAGGTTGCCTGCTTGGGGTCTTACGGCCTTGAGTTTCTGATAGCTCGATGGGATGACAGTCGATGACAGTCCCCTAGACATCGAATGTTTTTTGGCTCCGAAGCCGCTCTTTGTAAACTTGGTGTTGCCTCATTGAGGGCTTACGAGTTCGAAGTTTCTGACCCGGAGGTCATGTGTCTTCGAGTTTCTGATGTTAGTCCCCGAGTGTTCGGGAGATTTTTTGGCTCTGGGGCCGATTCTCGTAAAAGTAGCGTACTTCTTTGAAGCGCAAGGCGTTTTGATGGAGGGAAAATATTCTTTGGTTACTTGGTACAAGTATGCATGTTTTCGTCGTCAAGGGTTCAATTATTCTATGCGGGCACGGTTCATTCGACCGTTTGGCCTGATACATCATTTTCCTATCGAGACCCTTTTTGGCTTATCTTGACTTCTTCGAGAAGGTTATCTCCTAGGGGGGATGCCCCCAGTGTTCGAGGTTGATCGAAGAAAAGCCTTGAATACTTGTTAAGTTCTCCTTAGGTGGCATATAGATGTTGCCTCGTTAAAAACCTTGCCGGTAAAACCCTTCTTGGGATAAAATCTGATCGAAAGAAAAGAGTGCAATGTATGCTTTAGAACCTAAGGTCTTTAAGCTGGACAGCGCTTCGACTGTTCTAATTGGACACCTGAACACAGGTTAGTGTAAGATGTAAATAAAAAGGGAGACGGTTATACCTTAGTGGTAGTGGCGCTTTGAGTCTCGATATGCTTCAAACGTTTGTTCCGGGGACGCGGCACAGTTTTTTGCTTGTTTTATTCGGGTGTAGCCGAGAATGTGTCTCATGATTGCTACTTCACTGTTTGCTTATTCTTTGGCTCTTTTGATGTTGAAGGCGTCGATGCCGGTGCCACATCGTGCACTGCGAACATCTCCCTCACTGCATGTTTTTCCCCATACATGGTTTTATTCCGTCCTTCATCGGAAACTTCATCATTTAATGAAGGGTTGATGGTACTGCTCTCATGCAGTGTATCCATGGCCTTCCGAGCAAGGCGTTGTACCTCATGTCTCCTTCGATGACATGAAATTTGACATTTTGGGTCGTGCTGGCCACGTTGACCGGGAGGGTGATTTCCCCTTTCATTGTCTCACTTGCTATGTTGAATCCATTGAGGACTCGAGAGGCGGGCACAACCTGGTTAAGCACTCTGAGCTACTCCACAACCCTCGACCTGCTAATGTTGGTCGAGCTACCTGGATCCACAAGCACACACTTAATTTGAAATGTATTCACAAGAAAAGAAATTACCAGTGCATCGTTATGAGCCTGTGATAGGGCCTCGATGTCTCGTCGCTGAATGTGAGGGTGTCCTCGGGTATGTAACCTCGAGTTCATTTTTCCCTGGTGATGGATATTTTTGTTCTCTTGATAACGGGTTCTTGCGGGATGTCGATTCCTCCAATGATCATGTGGATGACATGTTGCGGCTCATCTGTTTCATTTTTCCCGTTCGCCTCTCTTTCCCAAAACTGATTTTTGGCTCGGTCGCTAAGGAACTCTCTGAGGTGCCCTTTGCTGAGTAGTCGGGCTACTTTTTCTCTGAGCTATCGGCAGTCCCCTATGACCATGTGTGCCGTGAAATTCGCATACTAAGTTAGGTTTCCTTTGCGACGGATCTGATAGTACGGGTCTTGGCCACTTAGTGTCTGATTTTACCGATGGCAGATATGATGTCTGAAACGTCAACGTTGAAGTTGTATTCCGACAAGTGGGGTGCCTCTGTCGGTCCTGTGTGTCTGCCGAATCCGGATCTGCTCATGAGTCCCCGAGGATTCTAACCTCGATCTGTCCTTCGGTCATTTCGAGGTATGTTACGTCTTGGGGCGTTTCTTCTATCTTCAGTGTATGACTGGTACCTTTCCCTGTTTGGCTTTGGTTCCTTTTCTAGAAGCCTACTAGGATATACTGAGCCCGAGGGGGCTCCTAGTTGGTTTTCCTCGACCCTGATCTTTGATTAATTTTGGTTGTGGACAGCCGACCAAGTCACGATGGGATATTCAACCAAATTCTGCTTCGAAGCCACCGAGCTTCGTTTGTTAATTCCTTGAGTGAAGGCCTGCACTACCCAGTCGTTGGAGACTGGTGGTAATTCCATTCACTCCATTTGGAAGCGAGATACGAACTCCTGCAACATCTCGTTTTTTCTTTATCTAATTTTGAAAAACGTCAGATTTCCTTGTAGCCACCTTGATGGCACCGGCATGTGCCTTTATGAAAGAATCTGCTAGCATGGTGAATAAGTCTATTGAATTCGGGGCTAGGTTGTGATACCACATCATGGCCCCTTTCGAAAGTGTTTCTCCGAACATTTTTAGCAGGACGGATTCAATCTCATCGTCCTTTAGGTCATTGCCCTTCATCGCACAAGTGTAAGCAATGACGTGCTCGTTGGGGTCCGAGGTTCCGTTGTACTTCGGAAGATCGGGCATTCTGAATTTCTTCAAGATGGGCTTTGAAGCGGCATTTTGAGGGAATGGCTTTTCCACGAACTTCTTTTAGTCCACACCCTTCAGGATCGGGGGTGTGCCCGGAATCTTATCGACCCTCGAATTGTAGGTCTCCACCTTTTTGTCGTTGGCTTCTATCATATTTTTTCCCGACTCAATCCTTTTTGTGAGGTCCTCGAGTATCTTCATAATAGCGGGGTCAGCTGCTGACCCATTGCTGCTCGATCTTTCCGGTACCTGTTCGGCTCGAGGAGCCGTTTTCGGTGCTACATTGCTTGGGGTT
The DNA here is from genome assembly GCF_001879085.1 of Nicotiana attenuata. NCBI lineage: Eukaryota > Viridiplantae > Streptophyta > Magnoliopsida > Solanales > Solanaceae > Nicotiana > Nicotiana attenuata. The sequence continues at coordinate 197,977 of NW_017670285.1, forward strand.
TTTTGGTGGCTTTGCAGTTTAGCAATTGCTAGCTGTTGTGCCTGCAACATTTCAAAAATGACGTGAAGGCTAACCTCTTGTTCCTCCCGAACAGGGGTGTTTTGAGCCTCTTGTTGGTCTTCTTGGCGTATAATCCTGTTAGTGTGGGAGCTTATATCGACGTGTTGGGCGTTGCGTGAGACCACATCCACGGGGATTGGCTCTGGTGCATCCTCAGGGTTTCGCGGTGGTACACCGACGCCTGGAGCAGCTACACCATTCTCTCCATGATCTTCAAGACCTTCATTTTCATATGCATTTACTGAGTTAGACATTTTGACCTGCAATCAAAGATTCTTGGACAAGAAAAAGTGTGAAAGATATCTTGCGATATGTAGTAAACCAGCAAGAAAACAATTACTATTATTTTTAGCCACATGTTGGGCGCCAAACTGTTTACCTTGAAAATGGTAATTACAATTAGATTTGATTTTGTGGTTCTAAAAATACGTGATTTATTTTTAGGCTAGTTGTTAGGCAGTAGATGCTAAGTGTGAGACTAGAAAATAAGATAAGAGCTTGAAGGCAATGTGTTAAGCAAACCGAGTGGCTGAGAATCGGGGCCTCGAGCTGGCATATATGGGGCCTCGAGGCTGAGCTAAGCGTTAGGCTGTGAATGGCCGTTGGAGGACTAACTATTCTAAGAGCTTTGATAAGAGCTCTTTATGATCAATAATGAGTAATAAATGAAAAACAATTAATAAAACACAATAAATGTAAGCAATAGAATCAAGGGACAATGGGTTTAAGTTAGAAAGCAGAGAATGTTCTTATATTGAATGTTGTGTCCATTACAAAATGATAAGGGTCCTCTTTATGTATGAGGGGGAATCCCAACATAGTACAGACGCATTTATTACAAGGATATGAGGCTGGTACAACCATTTGATGCCACGGTACGGGCTCAAACTAGCCTAATAGACTAGGTCAAGTTTAACCACGTGCCTTGGAACCTTCCCGTTTTTCCATCATAGCCATCAATTTGGGCTGCCTCGAAGTCGATCATTGAGAACCCTCGGGGTTGAAACTTGAGCTGAGCCTCGAGCCTTCTGGGGGCGGCCTTCCGAAATGCCATAACGACCATAAAATCAGGCTCTCCAATTTTAGCCGTATACAAGATCCATTCTGCCAGCTGCACAATTGTCCCCCAAATTCCTGTGCTTTGTCCAATTCTCCTTTAGGTCTTTTTCATCCAATTTTCCTATTAATTTCTATATTCTGCACACTAAATTACCCATCAAGTCATTCAATAAAGACAAATCACGCAAAAACAAAATAATACTTGGATTTCCTCCAAGTAGTTCTTGATTTATTGTCTGCAACATGATAAATGTTGCCCAAATATTTCAAGACTCTCTCAGGTAGAGCTTAGCAACCAATCTTGCTGCATCCGTGATGCCCACATAATGTTTCACCCTTTGCCCATTTACTTTGAACGTTTTGTCGTCTTGGACCTCAAGTTCAATTGCCCCATACATAAATACATTGATTACTTTGAAAGGTCCGGCCCATCTACATTTCAGTTTGCTGGGAAACAACTTGAGTCTTGACTTGAATAAAAAGACCAAGTCCTAGGGACTTGACTCCTTCTTCAAAATCTTCTTGTCATGGAATTTTTTTCATCTGCATCTTGTACAGTGATGAACTTTTATAGGCTTGAAAACGAAACTCATCCATCTCATTCAACTGCTCCACGCTCAAGTTTGAGGCATCAATCCACTCAAGGTTCAACTTATTCAAGGCCCATATGGTCTTGTGTTCTAACTACACCAGAAGATGACATGCCTTACCAAACACCAATCGGTAAAGGGACTTGCCAATTGGTGTTTTGTAAGCTATCGGGTATGCCCACAAAGCAATATCCAATTTTCATGACCAATCCCTTGCATTCACTTTCTTGGGCAAGATATTCTTTATTTCTCGATTTGTCATTTCCACTTGGCCGCTTGTCTGAGGATGATACGGTATAACTACCTTATATCGGAGTTATGGTTCTCAAGAAGATTACCAAATGCACTGTTGCAAAAATGAGAACCCCATCACTGATGATCGCCCTTGGAGTCCCAAATCTTGTAAAGATGTTCTTTTCAAGAATGCGGTGACACTCTATCCTTTATTGATTGAAAGCGTAATTTTCTCCACCCATTTCGACATATATCCACCACCACAAGTATGTACTTGTTGCAATAAGAACTCACAAAGGGCCCCATAAAGTCGACTCCCCATACATCAAATACTTCCACCTCAAGGATGATTATCATTGGGAGCTCATGTATTCTTGAAATATTCCCTTGTCTTTTGCATTGGTCGCAATAGTACTTCCACCTTTCCTTCAAGAGTTTCTTCTTTTGACGTGGTTCAAAGTTATCAGGTATATAGCCACTAACCAAGTAATTGACTAAGTCGTCATACCATGGAAGTAGGTCTTGTGAGGCCAAAAACACTTGCTCATCCACAAAAACATCATTAATATATAGGTTAGCTTTGGGCCTCTTGGCTTACTCAAGTCTTGAGTAATGGTCGACAACTTGGTTTTCACATATCTTTCTATCTTTGACTTCAAAATTGAACTTTTATAGTAGAAGTACCCATCTTATCAACCTTGGCTTTGCATCTTTATTTTCCATGAGGTACCCGGAGCGCAGCATGGTCAATATATACAATCACCTTAGATCCCCACAAGTATGCACGAAATTTCTCAAAGACATAGACAATGGAAAACAACTCTTGTTCGGTCACCATGTAATTCATTTGAGCACCATTTAGAGACTTTCTCGCATAATAAATTGAGTGAAGAAACTTTTTGTGTTTTTTCCTTAGAACCACTCCAATAGCGACATTCCTCGAATCACACATGAGTTTAAATAGGATTGACCAATCCGGCGTCACCATGATAGGAGTTGGTACAATCTTTTCTTCAATTCCTCAAATGCGTTGAGGCATGCATCATAAAACACAAACTTTGCATCCTTTTCAAGCAATTTGCACATTGGGTTTGAAACCTTGGAGAAATCCTTGATTAACCTTCTATAAAACCTAGCGTGCTCTAAGAAACTTCGAATTCCTTTCACGGTTGTAGGAGGAGGAAGCTTGGCAATCATCTCAATCTTCGCCTCATATACGTAAATACCTTTATTAGAAATTCTGTGTCCAAGGACAATACACTCCTTGACCATGAAATGGAACTTTTCCTAGTTGAGCACCAAGTTTGTTTCTTCACATCTCTTCAACACTTGGGTGAGATTTCCCAGTCAACCTTCAAAGGAGTCCCCTACCATGGAAACATCATCCATGAAAACTTCCATGAGATCTTCAACCATGTCGGAGAATATGGACATCATAACTTTTGGAAAGTGGTCGGAGCATTGCATAACCCAAATAACACTCTGATAAAAGAAAACAACGCATGAGGACAAGTGAAGGTGGTCTTCTCTTGATCTTCGAGGGAGATATATTTTTGGTTGTATCTAGAATAGCCATCCAAGAAGTAACAAAAAGCTCTCCCCGCTAACCTATCAAGCATTTGATCCATGAAGGGATGTAGGAAGTGAACCTTCCAAGTTGCATTGTTCTACTTCCAATAATCCATGTGCACACTCCACCAGGTCACTGTTCTCATCAGAATAAGCTCATTCTTCTTATTTGTCAGCATTGTCATGCCACCCTTTTTCAGAACACATTGAATCGGGCTCACTCGTGAACTATCTGAAATTGGATAGACAACACCAACCTCCAACCACTTGATGATTTCCTTCTTCACCACCTCTTGCATTGAAGGATTCAACCTTCTTTTATGTTCCACACTCGATTTCCAATCATCTTTAAGTTGAAACTTTTTAGTGCAAGGGACATGGCTTATTCCCCAAAAATTTGCAATGTTCCATCTAATGGCCCTGTTGTACTTCCTCAAGATGGAAAGTAATGCTTCCACCTGCACGTCATTCAAACAAGAAAACATAATTATGTGTAAGGAATAATTAGGGTCTAATAATTCATACCTCAAGTATGAAGGAATTGGTTTGAACTCTAATGTGGGCGGCTCTTCAATTGATGGCTTTGTTGGAGGAGTTTCTCGATTCTCTAGATCAAGGGACAACTTTGTTGAATGATAAGTGTTACACCCTTTCCCCTCAAGTGCATTTACCTCATCTAAGTACCCGCAACATTCTTATCTTCATGGTTTAACAATATTGCCTCTAGAGCATCTTCAACACAATCAATTGCCATGCTTGACTCCTCGTCCTCGTCTACCACATCTATCACCGAGATCACCCAAAAATCATTTGGTTGTCTCATGAACGCACACATATTGAACATTACCATTATTGCGAAACATGAGTTCTCCGCCTTCTACATCACAAATTACTCTTTGCATTGCTAAGAATGGTCTCCCCAAATAATTGAAACATCTTTATCTACTGCACAATCAAGTATGACAAACTCGGCGGGGCAGATAAAGCGATCCACCTTCACTGGCACATCATGGATAATCCCCATTGGCCTTTTCACGATGCGACCCACCATTAGTAGTCTCATTGTTTTGGGTTGCAGACTGACCAAACCCAATGTCTTGAAAATATCATAAGGCATCAAATTTATACTTGCGCCAAGATCACAAAGAAAATTGATATGCAACAATGGTACAAAGGATAGTAAAAGCACCTTGATCATCTCTCTTTTGGACTAATGTGCTCGAAACGATGGCACTAGATTGTGAGTAACATCCAATTTTTTAACGCTCATTCTTCTCTTCTTTCTGATAAGACCCTTCATGAAATTTCTTTACCCTAGCATTTTCTCAAGTGCCTCCACAAAAGTGATGTTCATCGACAATTGCTTCAATATCTCAAAGAACTTCTTGAATTTCCTTCTTCTACCTTCTTTTCAAGCCTTTCAGGAAAAGGTTGAAGTGGAATTAGAATGGTTTTCAAAGTTTTGGGAGTCCTCCTCTTCCTTTTCCGTTGCATTTGACTTGTCAACACTGAGTGGGTGAGGACTTTGCACCTTCGAACTCCTCTTCCATCATAATAGGAGCATACACAAATGTTTCCTCCTCTTTTAAGGATTTCTCTTCTTGTACTTCAACAATGATATCTTCTTCCAATGACTTCTGCTCCTCTAACACTCTAACACTCTGGGTGATGATAGCCAAGCAACGGGAAGTCCCACTCCCATCATTCTTTGGATTTTGTCTTGGGTTCAACATGAAGAAATTTTACTCAACCGGTTTCAAGTTGCTTGATTGACGTGGAAAGAGAGTTCACAAGTTGACTCATATCTTTCATGGAACTGTTGGACCGATCTTGATTCTTCAACACTGTTGACAATATATCCTCAATTTTTAAACTAGCAAGATCTCTAGTTGATTGTTCTTGGTTATGGTATGCGAAATGTTGGTTAAATTGTTGGTACATGGGACCTCTTGGCAGGACATAGGCATTAAAGCTTTTATTTTTGTAGTTTTCCCTCCAATTGCCTTGGCTGCTATCTCTCCAATTTCCTTGATTTCTATTCCTCCAATTGGAATGAACTCGCGTATTCCTTCAACCTTGATTCACTTGACCTTGTACGTTGGGTCTCTATGGACCTTGATTGGACACCTGATAATTAGGTCGGGAACTCCCACCTTGAGAATTGCTGACGAAGTTCGCTTCTTCATCATGAACTTGATAACATTCTTGATCATACATCAACCCTTCTTGTAAATCCAGCTTTGGGTTTGTACCCTCCACTACTTCACCATCTTTATTCCACTCTCCATAACATGTTTGGTGAGGATTTACATTTGAGTTGCCAGATTGGCCATTACTTCATCTCTTTCGTCCACTTTCTTGATTGCATCATGAGCCAATCCTTTTGCTAAGCTCCCACTCCCAACGTCACTTGCTTTACTATTCCAAGAGTGGTTGGTCTTTGTCATTTTGTCCAAGAGCTCACAAAGCTCAAAAAAATTCTTCTATATGATTGACCCACTAGTCAAAGTGTTTGCCATCGACTTGTTCACGGCGTCAAGTGCTCGATAAAACGTTTGAAAGAGAATCAAGTCGCTCAACTTGTGGTTTGGACATTGTCTCAACTTCTTCTTAAACCTCCAACATGTCTCGTGCAATGCTTCATTCGGAAATTTCCTAAAATACATGATCTCATCACAAAGTTGAAGCATGCGGGCTAGTGGAAAGAACTTCTCGAGGAACATATTTACCAACTCTTCCATGAAGTGATGGATTGAGCCCAAAAATCGTCTAACCAAATTGTCACAACTCAAAATCCCACCAAGTCGTGATGGAACCTTGAGAGAGATGATAGGGAGGCCAAAAGGCCTCGAGGTACATGAGGATTTAGGGGTGGTCAAATTGTAGCTACTACCTGTCATGGTAGAGGCTATGTGAGCCGTCTAGTTCATTCATCACTTCCAGCTTCTAGTGGTGCTTCGATTGTTCCAAGGTCTCACGTTGCACACTTTACTTAGCCACTTTGTAGTGCACCTCCTGCACGGGGTTCCTTCAGCGATCAGTCCAATCGACCAGGCCCAAGCCAGTCCCAGCAGCCATGCCAACTAAGAGGTTTCTTTGAGTCTGGTGATACCCGCCACATGGTTAGAGACTTCCCTAGACTCGGGAGGGGTGCACCTCCATAGGGTACTCAGGCTCCATGGATTCAGTCAGTCCGCAGACTTTTGAGGCCGTGATTGATGCCCCAGTTGCCGCTCCACCCGTATAGCTATCTAGGGGTTGGGGACGGGCGGGTAGAGGTCACCCTAGAGGGGGAGGCCAGACTAGATTTTGTACTTTTTCGGGTAGGACGGAGGCAGTTTTTTCAGACTCAGTCATTATAGGTATGATTCCGGTTTGTCATAGAGATGCATCGGTCTTATTTGATCCGGGATCCACTTATTCATATGTGTCATCTTACTTTGCTACGTATTTTGATATATCTCTTTCTTTGAGGTCTCCTGTTTATGTGTCCACGCTTGTGGGAGATTCTACTATTGTGGACCGTGTGTATCGGTCGTGTTTAGTTGTTATTGGTGGTTTCAAGACAAGAGTTGATCTATTGTTACTTAGTATGGTAGACTTTGATGTTATCTTGGGCATGGATTGGTTGTCGCCCTACCATGCTATTCAAGATTATCACACCAAGACTATGACACTGGCTATTGATAACTAGGGATTATGGTTTATTTTACACTCCTTCTTACTTGAGTTTTGATTAAAAATGTGTACAAAATAGTCCCAAAGGCTTACATGTTGTACTTGCTTGCAGGGTTTGGTCAAAAAGGTGACAATTGGTCAAAATCAGCTCAAAAAGGAGTGAAACATGCACAAGTACCAAGAACAAGTCCAGGCACAGTGCAACAGATCCACTGCGGCCGCATTCCATTTAGTGTGGTCCGCAGTGAAGAGATTTAGAGAGTGCAAATTTTGGAAACTCAAGCATTGCGGCCGCAAAGCATTTTGTGCGGACCGCAATGGCCTTACTGCGGCCGCACTCGATATTGTGCGGTCTGCAATGATGAAGTTCCGAGAGTTGGAGTTTGGAGATTTATTGCCAATGCGGTCCGTAGTCCTTTTTGTGCGGATCGCAATAGAAGCCACCGCGGCCGCGGTGCATTTTATGTGGCCTGCGGTGGCCAAGTTCAGAGAGCAGAGATCTTAAGCCAAGAAGCCTCACTGCGGCCGCACTCGATTTTGTGCGGTCCACATTACTCCCGCAGGGGTATTTTTGTCCAGAAAATTCGGCCTAGTATAAATACTTTCTTTTCCCATTTTTAGGTCATCAGTTGTAATTTAACTTTCAGCTGCGCTCGTGAACAGTAGTTCTTAACCATTTTGAGTAATTTTAGATTAGTTTTATCATTTAATCTTCAAGTATTAGCTTGTAATTAAATCTTATGGGTTTTTCTTCATCTATTTATTAGTTTTCTTCTATTATCATGAGTAGCTAGATCCATTAGCTAGGGTTGTGGCTCAACCCTAGTGTGGGTATTTGATGGGTCTTGAGTTTTAAGGCTTGAATGTCTATGGGTGTTTGATATTTGGACTAATTTGTGTTTTCCATGTTGAATTAGTGGTTGCAAACACTAATTTGTGCCTATTTGACTTGGGCTCTTCTTGATAAAGAGAGCTTGAGTCTAGGAAAATTAGTCCAACAAGGAATTGGGGCGTATTCAAGAGATTGATAGCCCCAATTAAAGGGTTAAACCTAGAGATAGTAATACCCGACTTCAACCTCAATCGCTTTCACAAATTATCATACCCAATTGGTCTTGAGAAAGTCAATTCGGGAAAAATCACTCAAACTACCGAGAGGTATAAAGTGAGAAGTTCGTGCATTGGTTATATCGTCATCCCCAACATGACAACTTTGCCTTAGGCTCGAGAACCCGTCAAGTATTAACCTAGGAGAAAGTCACTTCCCTAGTGCTTCTTTAACTAATTAGAATACCCTACAAGCAATTATTCGTAGTTTAATTTAACTTACTATTAGCATAGTATTAGAAGTAATCAAAAGATCAAAGATGATTGGAAGAGTAATTAAGAGCAATTACACATCTCTAGTTTAGATAGGAATCCAATTCCCACTTCTAGCTCCATGTGGATTCAATCCCGACCATCTCAGATAAAAGCTGCTTCGACCACTCTCGCTACTTTGTAGTGGTGCAGGGTTGGCTCCGATCACTTTTTGGCGCCGTTGCAGGGAGCTAACGGTGTTGGCTATCTATCTAGATAGTTTTGTGTATTGTTCTTCTTTCCTTCTGTGTTACTAATTTGTGTGTGTCACAACTTCAGGTACAAAATGGAAGCAAACAACGCATTGCTTGGAGATCTTCCGTCGGGGGAGGAGGTAGATGATAATATTGATGATGAGGTTCCTATAGTACCTCAAGCTCAAAGGAGAGGCTGACATGCCAATGGTAATATTCCAGACCCTCCCCCGCCACCTCCAAGAGTGGCTCCTCGAGTGCTTCCCAACCAAGGCTATGCTAGTGCAATTGTCCCACCCCGGATCCGGGCGGGCAATTTTCAAACACGATGCTGACATTGTTGGAGCAGCGAGGGTATTTCACGGGTGCTCCCACTCAGAATGCTTACAAATATCTCAAGGGTTTTGTGGAAACCTGTTGAGGGAGCAAGCAAACTAATGTGTCTGAGGATGCACTTCGGTTGAGACTATTCCCTTTCTCACTTAGAGGGAAGGCATTGGATTGGCTTGAGCGACTTCCCAACCATTCCATCACTACTTGGGATGAGTTGGCGGATAAGTTCATTGCAAAATTTTTCTCTCCGGGGCACATGGCAGCATTGAGGGATGAGATCTTAGCTTTCAAGCAGGAGCCCACCGAACCATTACATGAGATTTGGGAGAGATATAGAACCATGGTAAAGGAATGCCCCTACAATGATATGACTGAGGCAATGATACAACAGACTTTCTACCGGGGCATCAACACAACAAATCAATATAGTGAACCAAGTTGCTGGGGGTAATTTCATGAAGCTGTCTTATGATGAGGCTTGTGACATTCTTGACGAGATGGTTGACACGTCCTCCGCTTGGCAAAGTAGAGCCAATGTGCCACAGGGTGACCCCACGGTCACTCACTTGCACAAAGAGCTACATGATCATAGGCAGGCTATAGCAGAGCTGACAACCACAATGAACCTGCTTGCAAAGGCACAGTTACAGCAGGTTCAAAATCCATGCCAAGTAAATGCCATGGAGGGTGTCAACATGCTAGTGAACAAAAGAAGACAAAGAGGTCAACAGAACCAAGGGAGTTCGGATCAATTTGACAATGATTGTGGTGTATTCCAAGATGATAGTTATGATGGGCAGAATGAAGAAGTGCAATATGTGAACAATTATCAGAACCAAAGGGGAAATTCTTCTAACCAACAACAATGGAGACCCCAAGGCAATTGAGGCAATCAACAACAACAATGGAATAGTAATTGGGGAAACAACAACCAAAATTCCAATTGGGGCAATCAGAACAATAATCAGAATAATCAGGGTAATTGGAATGGTAACAACAACAACTGGGGTGGTAACAACAATAAGGGAGGTTGGAACAATGGCAATCAAAGAAACCGAGGGCAAGGCTTTCAAAGGCCCCCAATGTATCAACAACCGAACAATCCACCCCCATTTCCATCCCAAGGTCCTAGTTCTTCCAACAATGAAATAGGGAGAATTTAAATGATGTTTGAACAAATGATGAAAAAGAATGCGGACTCGGATGCTCAGTTGGCTTCCTACAATACTTCAATCAGAAACTTGGAGGTTCAATTAGGCCAAATCTCACAGTCCTTGAACACTCGCCATAAGGGGGCTCTACCAAGTGATACGGTATTTAACCCGAAGGGAGGGTACAATCATGTTGTGGCGGTAACTACAAGAAGTGGACGAGGCGGTGATGTGAATGCATCCAATCAAAAAGAAATTTTGAGTGATGTAGTTGAGTTGCAAGAAAATGAGATTCCTTTGGTGGTTGAAAATGTGATTGATGAGAATGTGAATGAGGAAGTGAGGATTGATATTCAAGATGCCAAGGTGGAGACTCAGAATGACGTGAACCAGTCCAGGGAACACGTAATAAACATGCCAGAAATGGTTGTGCCTAAAGCCAAGGCTCCTTTGCCAAGGCCACCTCCACCTTATCCTCAAAGGCTCGCGAAGCAGAAAAATGAGAATCAGTTTAAAAAGTTTATTGACATGATGAAGAGCTTATCCATTAATGTGCCTTTGGTGGAGGCTCTAGAACAAATGTCGTGCTATGCTAAATTCATGAAGGACTTGGTGACAAAGAAAAGATCCATGGATTGCGAAACTATCAAGATGACCCACCAAGTTAGTGCAATAGTGCACTCAATGGCCCCGAAGCTAGAAGATCTCGGTGCTTTCACCATTCCTTGCACCATTGGGAGTGCGGACTTTGCTAAAGATATTGTGATTTGGGGGAAAGTATCAACTTGATGCCCTACTCAGTTTTCAAGACTTGGGGTATTGGGAAATCGAGGCCGACTTCTATGATATTGCAAATGGTGGATAGAACTATGAAGAGACCATTGGGTATTATTGATGATGTTTTTGTCCGGGTGGACAAATTTGTCTTACCCAGCTGATTTTGTGATCTTGGATTGTGAGGTAGATTATGAGGTTCAATCATATTGGGAAGACCTTTCCTTGCTACTGGGAAGGCCTTAGTTGATGTGGAAGAAGGGGAACTCACCTTCCGGGTGGGTGATGAGAAAGTGGTCTTCCACGTGTGCAAGTCAATGAAGCAGCCCAACAGTTCTGAGGTGTGTTCCTTTGTAGACCTTGTCACGGCGGTGATAGTTGATGATACTAGTGCAATGATCAACGTGGAAGACCCTCTAGAGGCTGTATTGTTGAATCTTAATGTAAATGATGTTGATGGCCGAGTGGAGTGTGTGAATGATTTAAATGGAATGGGCTCTTACTCTTATGAGCCTAGGAAACTCTCTTTGGATCTTGAAAATAGGAAGACTCCACCAACAAAACCTTCAATCGAGGAACCTCCGGTGTTGGAGTTGAAGCCGTTGCCTCCACACCTCAGGTATGAGTTCTTAGGACCTAGTTCAACTTTTCCAGTTATTCTTTCCTCTTGTCTTACTAACATGCAGGTTGATGCCACATTGGCGGTGCTTCAAAAGCGGAAGAAGGCAATTGGATGGACCTTAGCTGATATTCGGGGGATAAGCCCCGCATTCTGTATGCACAAGATTATTCTGGAAGATGATGCAAAGCCCTCATTGGAACATCAAAGGAGGTTGAACGAGGCAATGCAAGAAGTTGTGAAAAAAGAGGTGATCAAGTGGTTGGATGACGGGGTTGTGTACCCCATCTCTGATAGCTCTTGGACTTTGCCGGTGCAATGTGTGCCGAAGAAAGGTGGCATGACCGTGGTTGCAAATTTGCAAAATGAGTTGATTCCTACCAGGACCGTCACTGGGTGGAGGGTGTGCATGGATTACCGCAAGTTGAATAAAGTGACCCTCAAGGATCACTTTCCATTGCCTTTTCTCGATCAGATGTTAGATCGACTTGCTGGGCGTGCCTTCTACTGTTTCTTGGATGGGTATTCTGGGTACAACCAAATCTTGATTGCTCCGGAAGATCAGGAGAAGACCACTTTCACTTGTCCATATGGCACCTTTGCCTTTTCTAGGATGCTTTTTGGGTTGTGTAATGCACCGGCTACATTCCAGCGGTGTATGATGGCCATTTTCACCGATATGGTGGAAGATATTTTGGAGGTGTTCATGGACAACTTTAGTGTTGTGGGTGATTCGTTTGATGAATGTTTGAAAAATCTTGATAGAGTGTTGGCCCGTTGTGAAGAAACCAATCTTGTTATTAATCTAGAGAAATGCCACTTCATGGTGGAAGAGGGCGTAGTTCTTGGGCATAATATTTCAAAGCATGGTATAGAGGTAGACAAAGCAAAAATTGATGTGATTTCAAGGCCCCCCCTACCTCTGTCAAGGGAGTTAGAAGTTTTCTTGGGCATGCGGGGTTCTACCGGCGATTTATCAAAGACTTTTCGAAGGTAGTGAATCCCTTATGCAAGTTATTGGAAAAAGATGCCAAGTTCGTGTTCAATGAGAGATGTATGAAAGCCTTTGAACTTCTCAAGCACAAGTTGACCACCACTCCTATTATCACCGCACCCAATTGGAGCTTGTCTTTTGAGCTCATGTGTTATGCAAGCGATGTTGTGGTTGGGGCAGTTTTGGGTCAAAGAGTGAACAAAATGTTTCATCCGGTGTACTATGCGAGCAAGACAAGGAATGATGCTCAAGTGAAGTACACGGTGACCAAGAAAGAGCTTTTGGCTATTGTGTTCGCGATGGAGAAATTTCGGCCGTATCTCATGGGTGCCAAGGTCATAGTTCATAACGATCATGCCGCACTCCGGTACTTGATGACGAAGAAGGATTCCAAAGCTAGACTGATGCGATGGGACTTGTTACTTCAAGAGTTTGATTTGGAGATTGTGGACGGGAAGGGTAGTGAAAACCAAGTGGTGGACCACTTGTCCCGCTTGGAGGAGGAGGGGAGGCCTCGTGATGGCCTAGAGATCAATGATTCATTTCCTGACGAACAACTCCTTTCTGTGACGGTGAATGGTATGCCATGGTTTGCGGACGTTGCTAATTTCCTTGTGACTGGTATAATCCCATGTGAGCTCTCTTCTAACCAAAAGAAGAAGCTCAAACAGGATAGTTTGGATTTCTATTGGGATGAGCCGTACTTGTTCAAGATTTACATGGTTGGTATGATCCGAAGGTGTGTCCCGGAGGAGGAACAATTGAGTATCTTAGAGGCTTGTCATTCCTCTCCCTATGGTGGCCATCATGGCAGGGCAAGGATGCAAACTTTGTACAAAGATGCAAGTGAACTTGTGAAGAGGTGCAATGAGTGTCAAAGAGCGGGTGGAATTTCGAAGAAAGATGAGATGCCTCTCAATACCATCCTTGAAGTTGATATTTTTGATGTATGGGGCATTGGTTTTATGGGCCTGTTTGTTAGCTCGTATGGGAACACATACATTCTTGTGGCGGTTGACTATGTTTCAAAGTGGGTTGAAGCCATGGCTTTACCCAACAATGAGGTCCGGAGTGTTGTTGCATTTCTCAAGAAGAGCATTTTTACAAGGTTTGGCACTCCTCGTGCAATCATAAGTGATGGGGGGTCTCATTTTTGTCATAGAGCTTTTGACACTTTGCTTGAAAAGTATGGTGTCAATCACAATGTTTCTACTCCTTATCATCCCCAGGCGAGTGGTCAAGTTGAAGTCTCAAATAGGGAAATCAAGAGTATATTGTCAAAGACGGTCAATGCAAATAGGATCAATTGGTTGAAGAAGTTGGATGATGCTCTATGGGCTTATAGGACTGCTTACAAGACTCCAATTGGTATGTCTCCATATCGGTTGGTGTTTGGGAAAGTTTTCCATCTACCGATTGAACTAGAGCACAAGGCCATGTGGGCTTTGAAGAAGCTGAATCTTGAATGGGATGTGGTAGAAAATCTTCGTGTGTAGCAGCTTAATGAACTTGATGAATTCCGATTCCATGCCTACTCCAGTTCGTCCTTGTTGTCGCGCCCCCTTTTTCTCGCAAAATCGGGTTTATGACATTCGGTTGGGACAACTCTTTCCTTTTGGGAAAGGGGTTTGCAATTTTGAAGAGTCGCCACCTAACGATTTTAAGGTGCGTTAGGGCACCTATAGGGTTCAACTACAACTACTTTTTTTGATAACCTGAGATAGGGTAAGGGCTTGAAATTATCCCAAGGGGAAGGTGTTAGGCACCCCTCAGGATCCACTAGTGTGGTTCCCGGCCAGATAGTTCTTTGTGAATTTGTGCAATTAACAAGTAAACAAATAAGGCTCAAATAAGAGGGGATTTTGAATACACAAGTGTTTGGAAATGACAAAAATAAAATAAAGTTTTGAAAGAGTTATAACTAAACATGCTGACGAATACAAAGGGGTCCTAGGTTTATTTGTAATATGGATCACATCAATGCAATACCCGGTAATCACTCCTCGAAAGAGGGATTACACGTGGTATTAGCGCACCGGTCATCATATCTATATCTACCCTTCCCACCCCGTTAAGGTATTAAAGCGCGGATTAGTCTCGACCTCTATTGCATGCTATTACCCGTCCCATTCCTATCAGTCCCAGAGGATTTATGACTACTATTCCTATAAGAGGGAGGATTTTAGGCTGACTCTTGGGTTTAAAGGTAAAAAAGACTAAGGCGACATTCAAAACACATAGGACTGCATATCAAGGGAGACATGTAAAACAAATAAGAGGCTCAGATGTACCTCCTCAAGTAAAACACATAAATAGCATGACTTAAAACACATTTAGGGCCAGAATTTAAAAGTACTAAGACAGGGGAGTTTTAGTTGTTGAAGCAGACAAATTTATTACATAACTCAGATAAGAAGTCTGAATCAGGCCTGCCTGCTGGTTGTAGCAGTTTCTAATTAAACAAGGACGGATTCAATTTTATCGTTATTACCTAAGGCTTGCCTAAGTGTGTGTTGATGATACCCTATAAGCATGATGTCTATTACTGATTCAAAAATGGCAAAGCAGTAATAATTTTAAACAGACAAATTGGATCCTATAGGCATGCTTTCTAAACCGCATTAATGACAAGAGTAAGTTGTTTAACTGATTAAAAAAAAAGGTACGAGTCAACTGATTTTTAACTAAAGTGGTTTCAAGTTATAATCTCTATTGCTGCCGATTTTAATTCCTACAGACATGGTATCTAATGTTAAAGCTGATTTGGTCCTATAGGCATGGTATCTAAGTGTGGAATTAAAACATGCAGAATTTGAAAACAGATCCTATAGGCAGGATATCTAAGTGTTAAAACATGCAGAATTTGAAACAGCAGAACCTATAGGCATGTTATCTACCCTCCTAACAGCTAACCATACATAATTACCCATCCCTTTTCACTAGCCAACCCCAATATTTGTTTACAAATTATTACAAACCAAATGATGAATTACAAGAGAAGTGTAAAATAAGAAGTTACAACCAAAAGAAGCCTGATCTTGACTTCCTGTCTGATTTATATAATTGATCACTACAAATGCCATTTGTTTCAAAGCCTTTCTCAGACCTAGGTGTGTCAAAGTTCCCTGAGGGTCTCAAGGGAACCTGGGCAGTGCTTACACCCAGGTTCGCATAACCAGATAGAGAATGAGTGCAATGTGGAAGGGGACAGCCCTTATGTGTCCAAGTTGAGAGGGAGCTCAAGGGTCCCAAGGCAAGGCTCACACAAGAGGGGCAGAACCTAAGTTCTATGAATATAGTGGAAGTGCAGAAACAGAGATCTTATTTAAAACTGGGTTGGGAATAGTAATGGGTAAGGGTGATTTGAAAATAGTAGTGGTAAAACTTAAATTACACAGAACCAGTAATTGCACAAAAAGGGGTCAGGTTTAGGACATGCACAGCAATAGATGATGCTGGCATGCCCACAAAACAACCAGAGAACACAAGCACGTAGGAGGATATGGGGGTTTGGGATTCATAATTCAGCAAATCATATAACAAGTGACTGACAGAGTACATGCATAAGGGAAAACATTAATTTAGAATGGGGGGAGAAGATTACAACATGCTCAGTAATATAACTTGATTGCATAAACATAAGCAGGGACAGGCAAGAGTGAAGGAAACAGCTAAAGAAACATGTTGTTGTTGATGCTTGAAGATTAACTAGGACATACCAGCAAGAAGAAAAGCGCAGAAAGAAAAGCAAGCAAATCTCCACAACCTAGCCTTGGCTTTCAGCCGGCTAGAAAAAGCACAAATAGCAACAGAGAAAAGAGAGAGTTTTGGTGAAGTGTATGTTCTGAACTTAGTGGTTCTTTCGTGTCTTTGAAAGAAAAGAAGGTGGGTATTTATAGTTTTGAAAACATGTGAGGAATAAGGTAATAAGTAAAGTCTCAACACAAATATAGAAACAATCACCAGTCAGAATCAATTACACAAGTGATTCCCCTTTAATTAAGGAATCACTGTTTAACGGGTAGAAGCAGGTCTAATTAAGGGAAGAAAATCAGTTTGGAAGCAGGCTAATTATTGCCATATAAGGGTCAGTAAAAGCATACAGTGAACAATCAAGTCTGAGTACAAAAATATACTTATTTTGGGAAAGAAATCAGCAAGGTAAAAACATTATAGTAAAGGGAAAATAATCAATTAATTTTAAACAGGCGAGTGAAATCAGGGTTCATATAAGAAAAGCTTTTGAAATCAGTCACAAGATCAAGATCAATCAAGGAAGGAACATGCTTCTGCACTTCAGTATATAAATAGAGTGAACAAATCATCAGTCATGCGAGGCCAAGCACATTGGCAAAAGAAACAACATGCAATAGTAGCAGAAATAAACATAGGATTTAGTAGATAGTCAAGGCTCGCACACGTAGCCAAAGTGAAGAAGAGAGTCAGAACAAGTACAGGTATTGCAGTAATAAGTGACGAAACCCTTTTGAGAAATTAGGGTTTCAACCATAGTCTAGTTGAAAGGTAGTAAAAATCAGATAAGTGACCTAAGAAAGAGAGAGTCAGAAACAAAGAATTTTAATCGAAGCAAGTGCATACACAAACAAGCAGTTTGAGACCAAGAAGACCTAGGGTTTCTCAACAATAATCGAGTTTAAAAGATGATAAAACAAATAAGTCAAATAAGAACGAGGAACTTAATCAAACAAGTACACATCTAACAAACAGTTTTAGAACTTGAATGAGACCACAAAGGAACATGCTGAAATAGCTAGAAGAACAACATGAGCAAAACTTAGCAAAATCACAAACACGTTAAATCAGTGATCTTTGAAAAGAAAAAATTAAAGGAAAACCCTAATCGGAGAAGATGAAGGGTCGTTTTGAAAGAAAGTTGAAAACTTTCGAGAAAACACTTAAAACACTCATAGCAAGTACAAATCTAAAGTAGATCTGAAAGAAATTGAAAGGTCTTAAAGGTTAGGGTTCCGAAAAACCCAGAAAAGGTGAGAAAGGCCTTGAAAGTTACCGATCTAACCAGAAGAGTCAAGGATCTGACTCGAACGGCCATGGCTGACCGGAGAAAGGTCAGGGATGACCGAAGAAAAGCCATGAACAACAGTCGAGCAAGGACTAGACCAGACTCCCTCGAGGTCTGGTCATGAAACCATAGAACCAAACACTTAGGAGCTATGGAAGGCTGGTACAGGCCTTAAATGACCACGGAAGGTCATAGATTAGGCAGGTATTAGGGTGGGGTGAGAGGGCGACGGCTAGGGTTCATGAGAGCTTCAGAGAGATTTGAGAGAGAAGGGGGATTCAAGGGCAGCAGATCATATCAAATGATAGGGTTTTGGGGTCGTTTGGGATTAATTAAGGAAAGGGGAAATGGTGGCCGTTGATCTAAATGATCAACGACCAGGATTAAAGGGGTTAGGTGGGAGACCGAGTTGGGTCGTGTATACTGGGTCAGGGGGTCGGGTTTGAGATGCAATTGGGTTGGGAAATTGGGTCTGATTTGCGCCCAATTTTAGGCTGAATTTGAAATGAAATTGGGCTATCATTTAAATAGCCATTTTTCCCTTTTAAAGTTATAAAAATACTAAATTAATTTTTGGAAATAAATTGAAAGCACTAAAATGATTTATAGCATATAATTAACAATTTAAAAATACAGGACTTAATTTTATGAATATAAAACACAATTAAATCTTAAAAAGACTAATATTGCAATTATGCACTTTAGCTTTGAAAAATATTAAATAAATTTGTAAAAAATATGCCAAAGATTTCCTTAGCTATATCTTGGCATAAATGTGAAATTCCAATAAATGAATTACCAAAAATAATAATTTTGGAAATTATTATTGGGTTTTTATGGATAAAATAGGGGAATAAATTGATTTAAAACCTTTAAAAATTAAGGAAAAAAATAAAACATTTGGGAATGCTTATATATGCATACATATGCTATTTTGAAGGTATTTTGCATATTGAAAAATATATAGGGAAAAATTGGGTGTGAACAGCTGCCCCTCTTTACCCGGGAAGGATGAAAGAGTTTTCGGGTAAAGATATGATGGCCACTTTTGACCAAGCGAAATGGTTTGAAGAGGTTTAGGCTGCAACCTGGCTTCTGAGTTGCCTACCTATCCCTGATTTTACAGGAATCAGGCCGCATGTAGTTCAGGATCCGTTGGCGGAGTATGTCGACGGGTACTTTCCAAGAACAGATGCAATATTTCAGACTAGGTGAGTGAAAGGCTTACGGGAATGGTACGGCTGCGGGTACTGGAGCGGAAACGCTCCTGCCGGGACGGCTGTAGCTTTCCGGTTTACCTGCAAATAAGTAATACAAGCATATATCGTGCGAAGATTTAGACATGATGCAAATTCCCATTGGACCATGAATGCTGTCTTTGAATGGTTATGATGACGTCTTTAGACCATGATGTCCTGGGCCATGAAGCGTATAACAAAGGATTCGTAGGCCATGAAATGATGCTCTCGAGCTATGAGAATGGTGCCTCCGAACCATGACGCCTTTGAATAATGATATGCAAAAGGTTAAAAGGAATCCTCAGGCCATGACATGCTGTTCTCGGGATATGAGGATGGTGCCTCCGAACGATGACGCCTTTGGATATGTTGGCGGTATTTCAGCCCATGAAGGATGTAGTAGCATGTGGCGATCTTTCAACCATGAAATGTGGCGATCTTTCAGCCATGCAATGTGGCAATCTTTCATCCGTGCAATATGGCGATCTTTCAGCCGTGCAATATGGCGATCTTTCAGCCGTGCAATGTGGCGATCTTTCAGTCGTGCAATGTGGCGATCTTTCAGCCGTGCAATGTGGCGATCTTTCAGCCGTGCAATGTGGCGATCTTTCAGCCGTGAAATGTGCCGATCTTTCAGCCGTGCAATGTGGCGATCTTTTAGCCATGAAATATGGCGATCTTTCAGCCGTGTAATGTGGCGATCTTTCAGCCGTGAAATGTAGCGATCTTTCAGCCGTGCAATGTGGATGGAGACAGCTTTTAGTCTTGGAAGGCAGAATGGTATCCTTATGCAGATTGGAAGGCAGAATGGTAGCTTTATGCAATACAGATGCAGATAGAGGTAGAGCTTAACCTTGGAAGGCAGAATGGTAGCCTTATGGAGATTGGAAGGCAGAATTGTAGCCTTATGCAGATTGTAAGGCAGAATGGTAGCCTTAGGCAATGCAGATGCAGATAGAGGTAGAGCTTAACCTCGGAAGGCAAAATGGCAGCCTTATGCAGATTGAAAAGCAGAATGGTAGCCTTGTGCAATGCAGATGCAGATAGGGGTAGAGCTTAACCTCGGAAGGCAGAATGGTAGCCTTATGCAAGTTGGAAGGCAGAATAGTAGCCTTATGCAAGTCGGATGCAGATAGAGGTATAGCTTAACCTCGGAAGGCAGAATAGTAGCCTTATGCAAGAGAAAAAATAAAATAGCAAATGACAGTAGAGTTTCTTAGCTGATAGCAAATTGCGGCGTGGTGATTACTGGGAGCATTGCAACATACAGGACCTTACGGGCGCGTGCTGATAGCAAACGTTGGTAAATGCAATGGTTCAGAGAGTCGCATTCTCGAACGATGTTTGTTTCACGAGTGTGCAATATGTTTCAATTATTTAGCAATCCTTGTGCCTGCATCCAAAGAAAAATCGTGAGTTTTGTAAAGGGGACGGTTAGTTCGTATCCCTGCGGGCTTTGCATGACTCGTTCAGCCTTTGATCTGGCAATACCGTCTGTATCATTGGGGTAGCGTTGCTAAAAAAAGCAGTTTCAATAGTAGACATGCACAATTTTGTAAAAGTGTGACATAAATGTATAATAAAAATAGTTTTTAGATGAACCGCCGACTGTTACGCAATTCAGGACATTGCAACCTCTATCGCTACGGAATTTTGAGGGTCCTCCTCAAAATTCTGCCCCAATTTCCAATTTCGGGGGGAAATGAAAATTTTATTAAATTGTGACCGAACCCATAGGGCTGCCTACGTATCCCCTCTTAAACGGGAATCAGGTCAGGCATAGTTCAATTACATCATATAGGGAAAACATAAAGATCACACATAGTAACGCTTGACTGCATCTGAATTGATCGGCTTTGGCCAGACTTCTCCGTCCATTTCTGCAAGTATGAGGGCTCCTCCTGTCAAAACTCGGTGAACCATGTATGGGCCCTGCCAGTTGGGAGAGAACTTCCCTTTGGCTTCATCCTGATGCGGAAAATTTTTCTTTAATACCAGCTGCCCCGGTGTGAATTGTCTCGGCTTGACTCTCTTGTTGAAGGCTCTGGACATTCTGCATCGTTGAGCTCAGCTTCCTGTATGATCCTTAGGGAAGGAATTTCTCTTTTGGCGGGAATGATGGCTTCTGTACCATAAACCAGCATATAGGGGGTTGGCCCAGTTGATGTGCGGACTGTGGTACGATACCCTAATAGAGCAAATGATAACTTCTCGTGCCACTGTTTATGCTTCTCTATCATTTTCCTCAATATCTTCTTGATATTCTTGTTGGCGGCTTCTACGGCTCCATTAATTTGAGGCCTGTAAGCTGTGGAATTCTTGTGTCTGATCTTAAAGGTTTCACACATGGTTTTCATCAAGTCGTTGTTGAGATTGGAGCCATTATCAGTAATGATTGACTCTGGAATACCGAATCGACAAACAATGCGGTCCCGAACAAAGTCTGTCACGACTTTCTTAGTCACTGCTTTGTAGGACACTGCTTCGACCCACTTGGAGAAATAATCAAATCCACTAGGATAAACCTGTGTCTGTTGGAAGCGGCAGGCTCAATTGGTCCAATGACGTCCATTCCCCAGGCGGCGAACGGCCTTGGTGAGCTTGTTATGTTAAGCTCGCTCGAAGGTACCTTTATCATGTCTGCATATATTTGACAGCGATGGCATTTCCGGACATACTGGATGCAGTCTGTTTCTATAGTCATCCAAAAGTAACCATCCCGGAGTATCTTCTTTGCTAAGACAAAAACCGTTCATATGTGGACCACAAGTCCCAACATGGATTTCTTCTAGTAGCCTGGATGCTTCTTTTGCGTCAACACATCTTAATAGTCCCAAATCAGGAGTCCTCCTATATAGGATTCCTCTTCCGTGAAAGAAGTTGTTGGACAATCTCCACAGTGTGTGTTTCTGAGTATGATTGGCAAGCTCCGGGTACTCTCGTTTTGCCAAGTATTCCTTGATATCATGAAACCAAGGCTTTCCGTCTGCTTCCTCTTCAACATGGGCACAGTAAGCTGGCTGATTGTGAATTTTCACCGGAATGGGATCAATGAAATTCTTGTCTGGATGCTGTATCATAGATGATAGGGTGGCTAATGCATCGGCGAACTCATTCTGGACCTTGGGAACGTGTTGGAATTCTGTCTTCGTGAACCTCTTTCTCAATTCCTGTACATGATGCAGGTACGGGAGTATCTTGGAGTTCTTGGTTGCCCATTCTTCTCGTACCTGATGTATGAGTAAATCTGAATCTCCAATCACTAGCAGCTCTTGCACGTTCATGTCAATGGCCATCTTGAGCCCTAAGATGCAGGCTTCATATCCAGCCATATTGTTGGTACAGGGGAACCTGAGTTTGGCAGACACTGGATAATGCTGACCGGTTTCTGATACTAAGACCGCTCCTGTGCCAACTCCTTTGAAGTTTGCTGCTCCATCGAAAAACATTCTCCAACCGTCATAGGATTCTGCAATGTCTTCTCCTATGAATGATACTTCTTCATCGGGAAAATATGTTTTCAAAGGTTCATATTTTCCGTCCACAGGGTTTTCAGCAAGGTGGTCTTCCAGTGCTTGTCCTTTGACCGCCTTTTGTGTTACGTAAACAATGTCGAACTCACTCAACAGGATTTGCCACTTGGCTAGCTTGCCAGTGGGCATGGGCTTCTGAAATATGTATTTTAAAGGATCCATCCTTGATATGAGGTACGTAGTATAGGCACAGAAGTAATGCCTCAGCTTCTGAGCTACCCAAGTCAAAGCACATCAGGTGCATTCCAAAAGAGAATACCGAGCTTCGTACGGAGTGAACTTCTTGCTGAGATAATAAATGGCTTGTTCCTTTCTCCCTGTTTCATCGTGCCACCCCAAAACGTAGCCGAAATCTCCATCTAACACTGCAAGGTAGAGCAATAAGGGTCTACCTGGCTCGGGAGGAACTAGGACTGGTGGTGTTGACAGGTACTCCTTGATTCTGTCGAAGGCCTTTTGGCAGTCATCAGTACATTTTGTAGCGGCGTCCTTCTTTGGCATTTTAAAGATTGGTTCACAGATAACCGTAGACTCCGCTATGAATCGGCTGATGTCGTTCAACCTTCCCAGGAAACTCATCACATCTTTCTTTTTCTTTGGCGGTGGCAGTTCTTGAATGGCTTTGACCTTTGATGGATCCATTTCTATTCCTCGGCGGCTCATGATAAACCCAAGCAACTTCCCAGCAGGAACCCCAAATGCACACTTTGCAGGGTTTAGTTTCAGGTTGTATCTTCGTAATCTATTGAAGAACTTCCTCAAATCTTTCATGTGATCGGTGGCCTTCTTGGACTTGATGATAACATCATCCACATATACCTCTATCTCCTCGTGTATCATATCATGGAAAATGGTAGTCATGGCCCTCATGTAGGTGGCCCCTGCATTGTTCAGGCCGAACGACATCATCTTGTAATAATACACTCCCCATGGCATAATGAAAGCCGTTTTCTCAGCGTCTTCCTCATCCATCCAGATCTGATGATAACCAGTGAAACAATCTACAAATGATTGCAACTCATGTTTGGTGCAATTGTCAATCAGGATGTGTATATTCGGCAAAGGGAAATCGTCTTTCGGACTGGCCCGATTGAGATTCCGGTAGTCGACACAGACTCTGACCTTCCCATCCTTCTTTGGTACTGGCACGATGTTGGCTAACCATGTCGGGTATTCCACTACCCTGAGAACCTTAGCTGTGACTTGCTTAGTGACTTCTTCCTTGATTTTCAAACTCATATCAGGCTTGAACTTCCTGAGCTTCTGCTTTACCGGCAGACATGTCAGATCAGTTGGCAGTTTATGGGCCACAATAGATGTACTCAGACCAGTCATGTCATCATACGACCAGGCGAATATGTCCTCATATTCCTCTAGAAATTTGATGTATTCCTTCCTTTCTGATGGCGATAAGTGAACGATGATTCGTGTTTCCTTGACGTTTTCTTCATCTCCCAAGTTAACAATTTTTGTTTCGTCCGGGTTGGACTTAGGTCTATTCTCAAAGTTCTCGACTTCTTTGACAATCTCCTCAGGTATGTCATCTTCTTCTGAATCAATGCCCGTTTGTTGCGTTGTCTCATTGCATGTCACAGTCATTGGTTCATCAAGATAAGTAATAGTAATGATGTATAAGTAAAGTAAGGAGGAAAATGATAAATATTAATTCATAAGAAAAAATCAAACATGCTTTTGATAAATGGAATAATTGTTTTGAACATTGAAGATCTTATTGCGGAAATTGAAAAATGCGAAAAGAAAATCATTTAGTAAAAACAATGGATGATGCTTGTTTTAGCCTTGCTACCCCGAGGCTCGTCGGGCTCTGGTTGTCCTGATGGTCCAATTGTTGAGATGTGTCCCTCTGCTTACAGCTTGTATGGAAGGACCTTCCTCCCCCTCCTCCTTGAGAATAACACAACAGTCCATATCATTGTCCTCTAGAAACTCTAACAGGACTAAGAGGAGGAGTGGGTGGAGGGCCCCTGGATCTCTTGGAATAAGATGATGTTGCCAGAGTGCACGAACTAACCTTCGGGGGAGGGAAATAACAAAACAAAAATAAAAGAAAAGGTAACCAAGTTAGTGAGGATCATAAAAAGTATTGCAATATTTAAACACATAGTGCACGAATGTAAAACGCGCCCTAATTTGGGAACCTCGTTGTGCCCAAGGTAGGACTAGCGACAGATTGATTTGGAAAACTTAGAATGCTAAATGCCTCATTTTATTGATAAAAATACACGAATCCCAAAACAACACTAAATAAGCAAGAAATAAAAATCACTAATGGCCATTGGCCTTGTTACATTTTAAGCAAAGAAGATAAATTCCTATCTACTTAGCCCCAGAAGGACCTTCCTCAGGTTGAATGCTCTCGTTGATCAAATCCTCCAGTTCGTGTAGGTTCACCAGTAAAAATGCCTTCGCCAGGTGTTCCCCTTCGTTTCCCTCAGCGTTCTGGCAGTCGGTGACTCTCTTCCTCATTTTTCCTTCCAATTCAACAGACTGTATTCCAGATATTCCAACTTTTCGCTAGCTTTGGCGGCCCTCTCTTTCCACTCATTGATTTGGTCATTTGATGGAAGACTCCTCCACCAGTCTAGCAAGAGTGTGGATATGTTAACCATTCCGAAGCTGGGGATCTCGTGCCTCATATTTCTGCAAGGCAAATAAGGTTAGACCCTTCCCCCACCGGGACTCGACTATTTAATATCAACAATTAGCATGAAGCATCTAGTTCTCCAAATAAATACACAGAACGTGGTGACGTCCGTTAGGGTTTAGGGAAACCCAGTGGACTTTGGACAAAGCTATCTTAAAGGATCATTATGTGGACAACATAACTGATCCGGCTAGGTTTGACCATGATGCATGCACAATTTAAACAGAGTAAGGTTTCTATGGGGTTTTAGTTTGGTACCCTTGAGCGGAAAACTCAAGGGGGAAGGCTCGGAACTGTCGACTGCATCGCTTATCGACTAGTTTTACCGCAAATATGCCTTTCCAAATTTAGGGGGTAATGATATAGGAAGAGCGCAACCACTCATTATAAGCGCTGCTATAGTATTTGTTTTGGCACGAGTGGAGTATGATGTTGAACATGATTATGCAATAATTGAAAGCATGTTGGCATGTATTTGCACATTAAGAAAACGATAAATACAACAGTTTCATAATTTAAAGCAATAAAGGAAAGACAACAGGGAAAATATGTCAGTTTCGCCTTTTGAAGAAGAAATCAAATGCTTAAGGAAATTAAACAAATAATTGCACATAGAGAGAGGTACAAATTCACAAGAATAATGTGCAATGGTAAAAGCCTGAAAAATCCCCAGCAGAGTCGCCATGCTGTCGGCCCCCCTTTTTCTCGCGAAATCGGGTTTATGACATTCGGTTGGGACAACTCTTTCCTTTTGGGAAAGGGGTTTGCAATTTCGAAGAGTCGCCACTTAACGATTTTAAGGTGCGTTAGGGCACCTATAGGGTTCAACTACAACTACATTTTTTGATAATCAGAGATAGGGTAAGGGCTTGAAATTATCCCAAGGGGAAGGTGTTAGGCACCCCTCAGGATCCACTAGTATGGTTCCCGGCCAGATAGTTCTTTGTGAATTTGTGCAATTAACAAGTAAACAAATAAGGCTCAAATAAGAGGGAATTTTGAATACACAAGTGTTTGGAAATGATAGAAATAAAACAAAGTTTTGAAAGAGTTATAACTAAACATGCTGACGAATACAAAGGGGTTCTAGGTTTATTTGTAATATGGATCACATCAATGCAATACCCGATAATCACTCCTCCAAAGAAGGGTTACACGTGGTATTAGCGCACCGGTCATCATATCCATATCTACCCTTCCTACCCCGTTAAAGTATTAAAGCGCGGATTGGTCTCGACCTCTATTGCATGCTATTACCCGTCCCATTGCTATCAGTCCCGGAAGATTTAGGACTACTATTCCTATAAGAGGGAGGATTTTAGGCTGACTCTTGGGTTTTAAAGGTAAAAACGACTAAGGCGACATTCAAAACACATAGGACTGCATATCAGGGGAGACATGTAAAACAAATAAGAGGCTCAGATGTACCTCCTCAAGTAAAACACATAAATAGCATGACTTAAAACACATTTAGGGCCAGACTTTAACGTACTAAGACAGGGGAATTTTAGTTATTGAAGCAGACCAATTTATTACATAACTCAGATAAGAAGTCCGAATCATGCCTGCCTGCTGGTTGTAGCAGTTGCTAATTAAACAAGGATGGATTCAATTTTATCGTTATTACCTAAGGCTTGCCTAAGTGTGTGTATATGATACCCTATAAGCATGATGTCTATTACTGATTCAAAAATGGAAAAGCAGTTATAATTTTAAACAGGCAAATTAGATCCTATAGGCATGCTTTTTAAACCGCATTAATGACAGGAGTAAGTTGTTTAAACTAATTCAAAAAAAAGGTGCGAGTCAACTGATTTTTAACTAAAGTGGTTTCAGGTTATAATCTCTACTGCTGCTGATTTTAATTCCTACAGACATGGTATCTAATGTTAAAGCTGATTTGGTCCTATAGGCATGGTATCTAAGTGTGGAATTAAAACATGCAGAATTTGAAAGCAGATCCTATAGGCAGGATATCTAAGTGTTAAAACATGCAGAATTTGAAACAACAGAACCTATAGGCATGTTATCTACCCTCCTAACAGCTAAACATGCATAATTACATATCCCTTTTCACTAGCCAACCCCAATATTTGTTTACAAATTAATACAAACCAAATGTTGAATTACAAGAGAAGTGTAAAATAAGAAGTTACAACCAAAAGAAGCCTGATCTTGACTTCCTGTCTGATTTATACAGTTGATCACTGCAAACGCCATTTGTTTCAAAGCCTTTCTCAGACCTAGGTGTGTCAAAGTTCCCTAAGGGTCTTAAGGGACCCCGGGCAGCGCTTACACCCAGGTTTGCATAACCAGATAGAGAATGAGTCCAATGTGGAAGGGGCTAGCCCTCATGTGTCCAAGTTTAGAGGGAGATCAAGGGTCCCAAGGCAAGGCTCACAAAAGAGGGGCAGAACCTAAGTTCTAAGAATATAGTGGAAGTGCAGAAATAGAGATCTTATTTAAAACTGGGTTGAGAAGAGTAATGGGTAAGGGTGATTTGAAAATAGTAGTGGTAAAACTTAAATTACACAGAACCAGTAATTGCACATAAAGGGGTCAGGTTTGGGAGATGCACAACAATTGATGATGCTGGCATGCCCACAAAACAACCAGAGAACACAAGCACGTAGGAGGATATGGGGGTTTGGGATTCATAATTCAGCAAATCATATAACAAGTGACTGACAGAGTACATGCATAAGGGAAAACATTAATTTAGAATGGGGGGAGAAGATTACAACATGCTTAGTACTATAACTTGATTGCATAAACATAAGCAGGGACAGGCAAGAGTGAAGGAAACAACTAAAGAAACATGTTGTTAATGCTTGAAGATTAACTAGGACATACCAGCAAGAAGAAAAGCGCAGAAATAAAAGCAAGCAAATCTCCACAACCTAGCCTTGGCTTTCAGCCGGCTAGACAAAGCACAAATAGCAACAGAGAAAAGACAGAATTTTGGTGAAGTGTATGTTCTGAACTTAGTGGTTCGTTCGTGTCTTTGAAAAAAAAGAAGGTGGATATTTATAGTTTTGAAAACATGTGAGGAATAAGGTAATAAGTAAAGTCTCAACACAAATATAGAAACAATCACCAGTCAGAATCAATTACACAAGTGATTCCCCTTTAATTAAGGAATCACTGTTTAACGGGTAGAAGCAGGTCTAATTAAGGGAAGAAAATCAGTTTGGAAGCAGGCTGATTATTGCCATATAAGGGGCGGTAAAAGTATGCAGTGAACAATCAAGTCTGAGTACAAATATATACTTATTTTGGGAAAGAAATCAGCAAGGTAAAAACATCACAGTAAAGGGAAAATAATCAATTAATTTTAAACAGGCGAGTGAAATCAGTATGAGCTTTTGAAATCAGTCACAAGATCAAGATCAATCAAGGAAGGAGCATGCTTCTGCACTTCAGTATATAAATAGAGTGAACAAAACATTAGTCATGCGAGGCCAAACACATTGGCAAAAGAAACAACACGCAATAGTAGCTGAAATAAGCATAGGATTTAGTAGATAGTCAAGGCTCACACACGTAGCCAAAGTGAAGAAGAGAGTCAGAACAACTACAAGTCTTGCAGTAACAAGTGACGAAACCCTTTTGAGAAATTAGGGTTTCAACCATAGTCTAGTTGAAAGGTAGTAAAAATCAGATAAGTCACCTAAGAAAGAGAGAGTCGAAAACAAAGAACTTTAATCGAATCAAGTGCATACTCAAACAAGCAGTTTCAGACCAAGAAGACCTAGGGTTTCTCAACAATAATCGAGTTTAAAAGATGATAAAACAAATAAGTCAAATAAGAACGAGGAACTTAATGAAACAAGTACACATCTAACAAACAGTTTCAAAACTCGAATGAGACCACAAAGGAACATGCTGAAATAGATAGAAGAACAACATGAGCAAAACTTAGCAAAATCACAAACACGTTAAATCAGAGATCTTTAAAAAGAAAAACTTAAAAGAAAACCCTAATCGGAGAAAATGAGGGGTCGTTTTGAAAGAAAGTTGAAAACTTTCGAGAAAACACTTAAAACACTCATAGCAAGTACAGATCTAAAGTAGATCTGAAAGAAATCGAAAGGTCTTAAAGATTAGGGTATCAAAAAACCCAGAAAAGGTGAGAAAGGCCTTGAAAGTTACCGATCTAACTAGAAGAGTCAAGGATCTGACTCGAACGGCCATGGCTGGCCGGAGAAAGGTTAGGGATGACCGGAGAAAAGCCATGAACAGCAGTCGAGCAAGGACTAGACCAGACTCCTTCGAGGTCTGGTCATGAAACCATAAAACCAAACACATAGGAGCCATGGAAGGCTGGTACAAGCCTCAAATGACCACCGAAGGTCATAGATTAAGCAGGTATTAGGGTGGGGTGAGAGGGCGGCAGCTAGGGTTCATGAGAGTTTCAGAGAGAGTTGAGAGAGAAGGGGGATTCAAGGGCGGCGGATCGTATCAAATGATAGGGTTTTGGGGTCGTTTGGGATTAATTAAGGAAAGGGGAAATGCTGGCCGTTGATCTAAATGATCAACGGCCAGGATTAAAGGGGTTAGGTGGGAGACCGGATTGGGTCGTGTATATTGGGTTAGGAGGTCGGGTTTGAGATGCAATTGGGTTGGGAAATTGGGTCTGATTTTGGCCCAATTTTAGGCTGAAATTGAAATGAAATTGGGCTATCATTTAAATAGCCATTTTTCCCTTTTAAAATTATAAAAATAGTAAATTAATTTCTAGAAATAAATTGAAAGCACAAAAATGATTTATAGCATATAATTAACAATTTAATAATACAGGACTTAATTTTATGAATATAAACACAATTAAATCTTAAAATGGCTAATATTGCAATTATGCACTTTAGCTTTGAAAAATATTAAATAAATTTGTAAAAAATATGCGGAAAATTACCTTAGCTATATATTGGCATAAATGTGAAAGTCCAATAAATGAATTACCAAAAATAATAATTTTGGAAATTATTATTGGATTTTTATGGATAAAATAGGGGAATAAATTAATTTAAAAACCTTTAATAATTAAGAAAAAATAATAAAATATTTGGGCATGCTTATATATGCATACATATCACAGAAGGGGTGTGATGCTTATCTAGCCTTCGTGAGGGATATCAGTGTTGATACTTCTACCGTCGAGTCAGTTCCGGTAGTGAGAGACTTTCTAGATACATTTCCAGCGAATCTACCAGGCATGCTGCTCGATAGAGATATCAATTTTGGTATAGTCTTGTTGCCGGACACTCAGCCCGTTTCTATTATACCATATCGTACGGCCTCAGCGGAGCTAAAAGAGTTATAGGAGCAGTTGCGAAAGTTTCTTGCTAAGGGTTTCACTCGGCCTAGTGTGTCGCCGTGGGGTGCTCCGGTCTTGTTTGTGAAGAAGAAGGATAGTTATTCGCACATGTGTATTGATTATCGGTGGTTGAACAAGGTTACAGTGAAGAACATGTATCCATTGCCACTCATTAATGACTTATTTGATCAACTATAGGGTGTCAAAGTGTTCTCAAAGATTGATTTGCAGTTAGGTTATCATCAGCTGAAGATTCGGGATTCGGATATTTTGAAGACTACTTTTAGGAATCGGTATAGTCACTACGGGCTCGGGGTCCTATACTGCGTATTGTAATGCGTCAGGTGTTGCCCTTGGCACGATGTTGATGCGTAGGGTGACTGCCTATGCGTCTCGACAGTTGAAGACCCATGAGAAGAATTATCTAGTCCACGACTTGGAGTTAGAAGACATTGTTCATGCATTGAAGATCTTGCGGCATTATTTGTACGGTGTCCCTTATGAGGTCTTTACGGACCACCAGATTCTACAACATCTGTTCAAACAGAAAGATCTTAACTTGCGACAACGGAGGTGGTTAGAGTTACATAAGGACTATGATATCACCATTCTATATCAAAGTAGAGGAAAATCCGTATGATATTCTTGAGAAATATTGCACATTACTCCCTTAAAATTGCAAAATCTCACGTTGCTAAGATACTAAGAAATCTCGTTTGAATTTTTGTTTCAAGAAATCACCTTACTACCATATGAATCCTTGTATGACTTGGCTGAAGCCTTTATTCCCCATATTGTAGAGATATCAAATCTCCTTAAGTGATTTAGGGAGATTTTTAAACCTTGGTGGGTGTGGGCCCCACATAATAGATGACTAAGCCACATAAATCTTCCAAATGTGCCACCTATTTTATGAACTTAAGAGTCACTTTGATTGACATATCTTGCTGCCACGTTAGGGGCTCTTTAGCTTATCCAAGATTATTATTAATTATCCGCTAATCTCTTGATTAACTTGTTAATCTCCCATTAACCAATAATTAACTAATTACCCACATAATAAAGAATTATCCCAAATTACTTAAAATACTACTCACTATTAACATACTTTATACACCTTACTATCATGGTCATGTGGTACTTTGTACAACACTAATCCATAAATACGGGGTATTATAGCTCGAATTGTATTTTATCTCCAAATGTCAAACTTCGACCAACCTCATTTTCTTCAACTTGTTTACCCTCTCACCTTCACGACTTTACTTATCACTTGTGTTGATACCCAATTTTTCCCTATGTAATTTTTTATATACAAAATACTTTCAAAAATAACATATATATGCATATATAAGCATACCTAAGTGTTTTGGTATTTTTCCAAAATTTTAAGATTTTTTAAATCGACTTATTGTCCATTTTAGCAATAAAAAAGTCAGTAATTATTCCCAAAGTTTATCGTTTTGGTGAATGACCTATTTTATTCTCATATTTACACCAAAACATAGCTAAGTTGATTTTTGTATATTTTTTACAAATTTATTTGGTATTTAGTAGACTAAATTGCATGTAATTGCAATTGTAGCCTACTTTAAGATTAATAGCATTTTATAATTATAAAATTGGGTCCAGTATTTTCAAATTAACATTTATACACTATTAATTGTTTCAGTATTTTTAATTCACTTTAAAAATCAGCTTTACTATTTTTTATAAATAAAAAGGAGAAATTGGCTATTTAATATCTAGCCCCATTTCTATTTCAATTATAGCCCTATTTCATTTCAATTTTGGCCCCTAAATTGACCCAATTCTACCCAATTAATCAGCCCAATTTCAGTCCGGACCCAACCCACGACCCAATTCCAAACGACCCAACCCGTTCCCCACCTACCCGTCTAAATCTGGACCGTTGATCACTCAAGATCAACGGCCAAAACTTACCCTTCCATAATTAAACCTAACAACCTACCCTAATCCCCCTCATTCTCACCGGACCCGCCGCCCTGAAATCCCAAAACACTCTCAACAACTCTCCGAAACCTAGCCTCCTCCCACTTTCCTTCACCGGATTTTCACCGGAATCCATGGCTTCCCAGGCCATGGATGGTCTCTACCCACCCTCTCCACCATTAGACCATGAGTGTTCGAGGTCTGGAAGGCTGACTTCGATGGTTCTCCCTCCGATCTTCTCCGATTTTCGATTCCATGGCTTCTCCGGCCATGCTCCGGCACATTCGAGACTCAGGAGCCTGATTCTTGACTTCTCCGACTCAAGATCGGACCTGTCTCCAAGCCTTTCTCATTTCTAGGGTTTCTTCGAAACCCTAAGCCATTCGAGGTTCTTTCACCGTTATTTGTTTAGATCTATACTGTGTCTATGCTTTTCTTGCCATCTAGAGTGTTTTCCCTAAAAGTTTTTGTCTAAATCGTTTCTCTCCGATTTTAGGGTTTCTAAAAGGATTTTTGAAAAAAAAATCTTTCTGATTCTTTTTCTTCTTTGCTTTATGTGTGTTTGTTTATACCCTGCTCGTATGATTTCTTTTATTTTATACATATATTGTCTTTTACCTCTTCTTTTCTACTCTTGTTAATCTCTGCTATGTTGTCACTACTCTTCTGCTATGTGTGCCTACCGTTTGATTTTTTGGACTCTGTTCATGTTCTTACATGCTTCATCTACTTGTGTTCAAGTTTGTATTAATTCCTTCTTCTGAACTCGTTTAGGCTCTGAGTTTTCTCAAATATGTTCTTCATGATTTTTCTTCCTTTGTTGTTCAAGCATGCTATCATATCTGTTTTTGTTGAGACTCTGAAACAAATGGTTTGCTTTCCATGTCTGATTCAATTGTGAAACCCTAGGATTTGGGGGTTTCCTTTGACGACTTTGATTTTTGTGTTCGAGTCAGGGTTCCACACTGGGACCCTGGACTCCCAGACTCATTATGAGTCTGCAGATTGAACCTGCATCTCCTTGCTTATGATTCTGAATTTTTCTTTGGTTAAATTCTCTTTTAAATAACTTAACAGTCTCTCCTTGATTTACATATTTGTGTGTTTATATATAAGAACTCTTCTTACAAAAAAAAAAGGCTTTGCCAACTACTGATTGATCCCGAATTCCTTTAATTGTGTTCACTTGATTGTTACTGGTTTTCCCTAATTGAACCTTTATTTACCCCTTTTCCTGACTTGATTCATTCAAGTAAAAGTCTGAAATTTTAATTTTTACTGGTTGATTCCCTTTCCGTTTTTTACAAACCGTGTACTATTAGTTTGTTGCCAATAGCTTCTATGTACTTACCCTTTATTATACTACTGGGAAAATATTTTTTCAAATCCCTTTCCATAATTGTTTTTACCCGTTTGAAATCAGAAACCCTTAACTAAAGGGAGACTGATTACAATGTTATTTCCTTACCTTTTTTCTTGCTTATTTGCTGCATTATAAAAGGGGCTCGACCCTTCTGCATTGAAACAAGCTTTGAGCTCTGAAAAAACTTTACAACTCTAGAACTTTGAACTTCTGAATCCCAAAAGTTCAATGCTCATACTCTCACACACCCACTTTCAGTCACAATACTCTTGCAAACTCTCTACTCTCTGCTGAGACTTTTTTACTGCTTTGCTTGCAACTTGGCTTTTCAAGACTGCTGTTTTACTTACCTGTTTTCCCTGAAATTGGTATGTCTCCATTTGATTTCTGTTCCTTCACCATGTGTTTACTTTACAGTTGTCCTATTCCTGTCTACTTTGTTGTTCATATTCTGTATTAAACATGTTACTTTCTTTTATGTTCATTGTCTGCCAAGAATCCTCCATACCCCCATTCCCTTTTGTGTGCTGAGTTAAAGTTCATGGCCTGGCAGTATCTAAATTGCTGCCCAGGTCTGAACCTGACCTTTAATAGGTCCTAACTCTCAAATTTAAGCTGACAGGCTGGTCAGGGGTGTGCCAGTATCCTAGTTGCTGGGCATGACCACTAGTTTGTTATGGCCTTCCCTGATTCCCCCTCTATTGCACTTACACTTATTCTTAGATTCTAAGTTCTGCCCCCCTCCTATGAGCCTTGCCTTGGGGACCTTGAGTTCCCTCTGAACTTGTACATTTGAGGGCTGGCCATTCCACATTGCACCATAATCTGATCCTGCAAATGTAATTGGGTGTAAGCACTGCCTGGAGTTCATGAAGCTCCTTGGAACTCTGACATACCCAAATGAGAAAGGCTTTGGAAATCTGATCTTTGGAAGTTGGTTTATTTCATGTTTCAGACTTGGAGTCTGAATTAGGCTCTCCTTGGTTGGAATTTTAATCTCTGATGTAATTTTTATTTACTTTTCTGGATTCGTTCAAGTTGTAATAATTTTGTAATACTTATGGGGTGTATAGTAAACAATGGGGGAGGGTCTCATGTTATGCATATGGGGTAGATATCATGTTTTAGGTCTTTATTTCCGCAACCACAACACTTTCGTTTATGTTTCTGCATATAGAGATCCTGCCTATAGATTTTTTCCATATAGATATCTTGCCTATAGTTTATTTCAATACTGCATATAGAGATCCTGCCTATAGTTTATTTCATTTCAGCATATAGAAGCCATGCCTATAAGATTCTGCATTTCAATATATAGAAGCCATGCCTATAAGTTTCTGCATTTCTACACATGCATATGACATTAGGCAAAACAATCCATACGCTAAGGAATAATCAATTGCATCCTAGATACCATGATCATAGGATTCCTTCACTTGCATAACCGTTTTAAAATCAGTAACGCTTAGAATTCATGCCTATAGGAGCAGTCGTTTAAATTTGATTCATCCGCAAGTCTAAAATCAGTAATAATATTGTTAACATCTGCGGAATTGGTTCATCTCTAAAATCTGTAATCCTTCCTTAAAATCAGTATGTATTACCTTGTTAGACATCATGCCTATAGGTCTCACCTAGGCAAACTATTAGGTAATCAATTAATTATACCAGTCTTTAATAATTACAACCAGAGGCAGGCCTAATTTGGACTTCTTATTTGAAAATATGTAATAGATCAGCCACCCTCCCCCTTTTCACTTAAGTTTAATTAAAGACCTAACCAGTACTTGCAAGTCATGCTAAACAATTTCTGTTTTGAATGAGGAGGCCTCTTTGAGCCTTAACTGCTATGTGGTTTCCCCTTAATTGCTCTTATGTGTTTTGTTTGTCGCACTAGATTTTCGCCTCTTAAACTTCAAAAGCCAATATCCCTTCCCTTTAGGAATAGTAGTCCCAACTGCCTCTGGGACTGATAGGATTGGGGCGGGTAGTAGCATGCAATAAGTAACGAGACTATTCCGCGCTTTAGTACCTTAACGAGGTGGGGAAGGGTAGACATGGATATGATGATCACGCGATAACACCACGCGTATAATTGGTTACCGGGTGTTGCGTGGGTGATCCATGTTATTTATAAGCCTAGGACCCCCTCCCTTTTTATGTGCTTACGTTTTTTTTAGTTTTCTTTAAACTATCAGTTTCCAGCTCTTTTAAATCTTGTATTCGCTCTAATCATTTAAAACCTCTTTAAATTTCCAGCACTGTTTCCTCTTCCAAATTTCCGCCCATTTCATCTCTTTGTATGATTATTTGCATCAGTTATTTGACCCCCATTTTTCTGCACTTGTATATTCTTTAAACAAATTATGAAATCGCCTAAACTTCAGCTCGTTATTTAAGTCTTATACATTCCCCTACTTGTAATCGTTATGTGAAATTGCGTTGTATGTTTATTTGTGTTTTATATTTAAAGTCACAATTGTAGAATGGCCGGGAACCACACTAGTGGATCTTAGGGGGTGCCTAACACCTTCCTCCTGAGATAATTTCAAGCCCTTACCCATTCTCTGGTTCTTCTTCTCTTTTAATTTCTTAGTGTCCTAATGCACTTAATCATTAGGTGGCGACTCTTCTAAATCTCAAATCCAATTCCCAAAAGGAAAAGAGTTGTCCGCCCAAATGTCATAAACCCGATTTCGCCTTTAGAAAAAGGGGGCATCGACATTATGGCGACTCTGCTGGGGATATTCTTTAGGCTTTTACCATTTCATGCTTCTTGTGACTTTATTGCATCTTTATTGCCTTTATTTAATGTCTTTATCTCTTTTCTACTACAAAACTGACACCGTTCTTTGTTTTCTTTTCTTTAATGCTTTCTTTTACTGCTTTCCTTCAATATTGTTGTAATTATGAGCAATTATTGTAATCATTACTTTATGAACGAGCAAATATGTGACAACTTGTTTCATTCTTGTAATTGCATATTCAACATCATATTCCACTCGTACCAAACAAAATACCATAGCAACGCATATAATGAGTGGTTGCGCCCTTCCGATATTATCACCCACTAAATTTGGCAAAGGCGTATTTGCGATAAAACCAGTCGATCAGCGGTGTAGTCGACGGTTCCGTGCCTTTCCCTCTTGAGTTGTCCGCTCAAGGGTACCGGTCTAACACCCCATAGAAACCTTACTCTGTTCAATTATGCATGCATCATTGTCAAACCTAGCTGAGTCAGTTATGCTGTCCACATAATGACTCTTTAAGATAGCCTTGTCCAAAGTCCACTGGATTTCCTTGGAACCCAAACGGACATTACCACGTCTGTGCATTTATTTGGAGAACTAAATGCTGCTTTTATTGATATTTAAATAGTCGAGTCTGGCTGGGGTAAGGGCCTAACACTTTGTTTTGCAGAAAATGAGGCACGAAGTCCCCAAATTCGGCATGGTAACCAACATCCACCCAAGGCTGCTAAGCTGGTGGGGAGACCTTCACTCCAGTGATCAGACCCTCGTCCGCAAATACTTGGGAAATTTGCCTTCTCTTCTGGAAATCCAACCCGACAACAAAATCATAGAGGCTGCAACTCCATTCTGGGATGGTGACAGATCTGTGTTCCGCTTCGGGGACCTTGAAATGACACCTTTGCTGGAGGAAATAGGAGGACTAGCTGGTATTTCGTGGGAGACTCCGGGTTTGCTTATGCCAGAAAATCGCAAGGGTAGGGGTTTTCTCAAAATGATGGGACTAAAGAAGAACACAGTCTTGACCTGCTGGAAGGATTCCTACATTCCTTTCGACTATCTGTACGAGAGATACGACCATAGAAAGTCTTACCCCACTTACCCAGATGAATTCGCCCTCACATCATTGGGGCACATCCACAGAAGAGTCTTCGTCTTTATGTTCTGCTTTTTGGGGATGATAGTGTTTCCTATGAAGAAGGCTAGGATCCATACCAGACTGGCCATGGTCACCAAGACTTTAATGGAAGGAATTGGCGGACAGCCTTTTAGCATAGTACCTATGGTCGTTCCGGAGATATACCGAGCCCTGGAAAATTGTCAACGAGGGGCCAAACACTTTGAGGGTTGTAACTTATTGCTCCAACTCTGGCTCATGGAGCACCTCCAAAAGGGTGAATATCGGTAAGAGATTCTGCGCAGAGACTGGGATGATCATATCGCCTTCCATCAGCCAAGGCGAATGAACTATATGCCTAAAATGTTTGCCCAACCAGAAGATGCTAAAGGGTGGGTAGAGTTGTTCAAAGATCTGAAAGAGGACCAAGTGCAATGGATATTCGAATGGTTCCCTACTGAAGAGTTCATCGTCCGATCTCGGGATGCACCGTTTCTTATACTCATCGGTCTGAGAGGAACTTATCCTTATGTCCCTCTCCGAGTCATGAGGCAGGCAGGAAGAAAGTAGGTTATACCAAGGGTCGACAAAATGAGTCGCTTCAGGGTCGAATTTCAAGATGACGATAGTCCATACAAGTGTCATGCTCAGCATATGTGGCACTGCAAAATCATCCTGTGAAAGGATTCCATAGAACCGGACGGTACCACGCTGGTTATACTCCACACTATCCAAGCTGGTTGGAGGACGATCATAGTGGGTTAGGACAACCCGGGCTTGTTCGAGGTCACAGGGTCATCGACGAAAAGGCTGAAGTACAGGTTAAGTACAACGAATTGCGCAATAGGATTCGGGAATGCGAAAGTGAGCACCAGGAAATTCAAGAAGCCCATCAAAAGCTTATTGAAGAATGGAAAGATATGGCTGTCAGCGCCAACAAGCGACTGGGGTATTTGGAGCGGGGCTTAGTGGAGCTAGAAAGGAAGTTCATCCAGAGGATTGAAAACTACCAGAATGCTGAGGGAAACGAAGGAGGACACTTGGCTAGAGCCTACTTGCTGCTGGGACTACGTGAGCTGGTGAAGCTGTTCGATGGAGCTAAAGATGCCGAGTCTGGGGAAGGTCCTTCTGGGACCAAGTAGTTAGGAGTCTTTTCTTTGCTTTAAATGTAATAAGGCTACTGGCCATTAGTGACATTTTATTTTCTGCTATTTTAGTGTCGTTTTGGGATTCGTCTTATTCTTATCAATAAAATGAGGCATTTAGCATTATAAGTTCTCCAAATCAACTTGTCGCTAGGCCTACCTCGGGCACAATGAGGCTCCCAAATTAGTACACGATTTATATTCTTGCACTATGTGTTTAAATATTGCAACGTTCTCTTCTTACGACCCTCACTAACTTGTTACCTTTTTGTTTAATTTTTGTTTTATTCCCCTCCCCAAAGGTTAGTTCGTGCACTCTGGCATCGTCATCTTACTCCACAAGATCCAAGGGCCCTCCACCTCCTCCTCCTCCGAGTCCTATATGAAACAAGAACAAGGGAAAAATGGATGATTTGAGCAACATCAGAAAGGAGAACTCAGTCGAAAGGGTAGAGGTTCCTCAGGGTATTCAGGTTTCCAAGGAAAGTGCCTCCCAGCTTGAGCAGAAGTTATTGAAATTTCAGGAAGAATTGGACCAAGTTCGGAACTTGGCAAGCTTGTCATTTTCCCTCAGTACCCCAGATGTCAACTTCCCCAACACTCAAAATCCCACACCACCACAAAACATCCCAAAACCACAAAACCAAGCCGCTCACCACCACCACTGCAACACATGCCACACTTCAAGCAACACCCCACTGCTCATTCCTGCACCACTAAACTCCACAAATGATCATCACCACAACACCCCCATCTATGTGGAAACCATACCACACCCCATTCAGCCCGCCTCGAGCACACCTGAATCTGATGACAAAGACTCTCTTATCAAGAATCTGGCCACAGAACTCAAGAAGCTGACTAGCCGAGTTCAGGGTGTTGAAGGAAGCAAGGGGATCGAGGGACTGAATTACGAAGACCTTTGCATTCAACCAGATGTTGAACTGCCCGAGGGGTACAAACCTCCCAAGTTCGAAATGTTCGATGGCATTGGGGATCCCAGAGTTCATTTGAGGACATACTGCGACAAGCTGGTCAGAGTAGGAAAGGATGAAAAGGTTCGCATGAAGCTCTTTATGAGAAGTCTTAAAGGGGATGCTCTATCTTAGTACATTAGCCAAGACCTAAAGAAGTGGTCGAACTGGGTAAGTATGGTGTCTGATTTCATGGACAGGTTCAGATTCAACACGGAGAATGCGCCAGATGTATTCTACATCCAGAACTTGAAAAAGAAACCCACGGAGACATTCCGTGAGTATGCTACTCTTTGGAGATTAGAAGCAGCTAAGGTCAGGCCGGCTTTAGAAGAAGAACAAATGAACGGGTTTTTCGTCCGAGCTCAACACCCACAGTACTACGAAAGGTTGATGCTGATTGAAGGCCAGAAATTTTCCGACATTATCAAGTTAGGGAGAGGATCGAGGAAGGTATTAAAAATGGTATGGTCACTAACTTTGAAGCATTACAGGCTACCAACAAGGCTCTACAGTCTAGTGGCACGTCCAAGAAAAGGGATGTGAGTGCCTTGATGGTTGCACANTTGTACATGCATCATTGTCAAACCTAGCTGAGTCAGTTATGCTGTCCACATAATGACTCTTTAAGATAGCCTTGTCCAAAGTCCACTAGGTTTCCTTGGAACCCAAACAAACCTTACCACGTTCTGTGCATTCATTTGGAGAATTAAATGCTTCTTATGCTAATTATTGATGTTAAATAGTCGAGTCCGGTGGGGGAAAAGGGCCTAACCTTCTGTTTTGCAGAAAATTAGGCACGAAGTCCCCAGATTCGGCATGGTCACCCACATTCACCCCAAATTGCTAAGCTGGTGGAAGGATCTTCATTCCAGCGATCAGACTCTTGTCCGGAAGTACCTGGGAAACCTACCTTCTAAACTAGAAATTCAACCTGACAACAAAATCATAGAAGCTGCCACTCTATTCTGGGATTGTGATAGGTCGGTATTCCGCTTCGGAGACATTGAGATGGCACCTTTGCTTGAGGAAATAGGAGGACTGGCTGGAATACCGTGGGAAACTTCGGGTTTGCTAATGCCGGAAAATCTTAAGGGTAGGGGTTTTCTTAAGATGATGGGTCTAAAGAAGAATCTCGACTTGACATGTTTGGAGAAGTCTTACATTCCCTTTGACCATTTGTATGAAAGGTACGACCATAGCCATCACCTCAT
Organism: Nicotiana attenuata; assembly: GCF_001879085.1. NCBI lineage: Eukaryota > Viridiplantae > Streptophyta > Magnoliopsida > Solanales > Solanaceae > Nicotiana > Nicotiana attenuata. The sequence continues at coordinate 238,901 of NW_017670285.1, forward strand.
TGGGGCACATCCACCAAAGAGTATTTGTGTTTATGTTCTGTTTCTTGGGGATGATAGTTTTTCCGACAAAGAAAGCAAGAATCCATACCAGACTGGCCATGGTCACCAAGACCTTGATGGAAGGAATTAACGGGCAGTCATTCAGCCTTGTGCCAATGATAGTTGCAGAAATATACCGAGCCCTAGAAAGATGTCAACAAGGGGCCAAACATTTCGAGGGATGTAATTTTCTACTCCAACTATGGCTCATGGAGCACCTCCAAAGGGGTGAGTATCGGCAGGAAATCTATCGTAGAGACTGGGATGATCATATCGCTTTTCATCACCCAAAGCGGATGAATTATATGCCCAACATGTTCACCCAACCAGAGAATGCTAGAAAGTGGGTCGAGCTCTTCGACAATCTTACTGAAGACCGGGTGCAATGGATGTTTGAGTGGTTCCCTACTGAAGAATTCATCATACGGTCTAGGGATATTCCATTTCTGATACTGATCGGTTTAAGAGCAACCTACCCATATGTCCCTATCCGGGTTATGAGACAGGCAGGCAGAAAGCAGGTTATACCAAGGGTCGACAAGATGAGTCATTTCTGGACTGACTTCTAGGCTGACGATAGTCCGTACAAGTGTCAAGCTCAGCATATGTGGCACTGCAAAATCATCCTGGGAAAGGATTCCATAGAACCAAACAGGTACCACGCTGGTTATACTCCATACTATCCAAGCTGGTTGGAGGACGATCATAGTGGGTTAGGACAACCTGGGCTTGTTCGAGGTCACAGGGTCATCGACGAAAAGGCTGAAGTACAGGTTAAGTACAACCAATTGCGCAAGAGGATGCGAGAATGTGAAAATGAGCACCGCGAAATACAAGAAGCCAATCAAAAGCTAATTGGAGAATGGAAAGATATGGCTGTCAGCGCCAACAAACGACTGATCTGTTTGGAGAGGGGCATAATGGAGCTGGAAAAGAAGTTCCTGAAGAGAATTGAAGATTGCCGGGTTGCTGAAGGAAATGAAGGCGGACATCTGGCGAGTGCCTACTTGTTGCTAGGATTGCGCGAGTTGGGAGAACTGTACGAGAGAGCCAACAATGCCGAGTCTGGGGAAGGTCCTTCTGGGACCAAGTAGATAGGAGTTTATTTTTTGCTTTACAAATGTAATAGGGCATATGGCCACTAGTGACACTTTTATTTCCTGTTATTTAGTGTCGTTTTGGGATTCGTCTTATTTTTTATCAATAAAATGAGGCATTTAGCATTCTAAGTTCTCCAAATTTACTTGTCGCTAGGCCTACCTCGGGCACAACGAGGCTCCCAATTTAGGACACGATTTATATTCTTACACTATGTGTTTAAATATTGCAACGTTTTCTTCTCATGATCCTTACTAACTTGTTACCTTTTGTTTTTACTTTTGCTTATTCCCCTCCCCAAAGGTTAGTTCGTGCACTTTGGCATCGTCATCATATTCCACAAGATCCAAGGGTCCTCCGCCTCCTCCTCCTCCGAGTCCTATCAGAAACAAGAACAAAGGAAAGATGGAAGATTTGAGCAACATCAGAAAGGAGAGCTCAGTTGAAAGGGTAGAGACTTCTCAGGGTATTCAGGTTTCCAAGGAAAGTGCCTCCCAGCTCGAACATAAGTTATTGAAATTTCAGGAAGAATTGGACCAAGTTCGGAACTTGGCAAGCTTGTCATTTTCCCTCACTACCCCGGATATCAGCTTCCCCAACACTCAAAATCCCATACCTCCTCAAAACATCCCGAAGCCACAAAACCAACCCACTCCCCATCACCACTGCAACACATGCCACACTTCAAGCAACACCGTACTGCTCATCCCTGAACCACTGAACTCCACAAATGATCATCACCACAATACCCCCATCTATGTGGAAACCATGCCACACCCCATTCAGCCCGCCTCAAGCGTACCTGAGTCTGATGACAAAGACTCTGTTATCAAGAATCTGGCCGCAGAACTCAAGAAGCTGACTAGGCGAGTTCAGGGTGTTGAAGGAAACAATGGGATCGAGGGACTGAATTACGAAGACCTTTGCATTCAACCAGATGTTGAACTTCCCGAGGGGTACAAACCTCCTAAATTCAAAATGTTCGATGGCACCGGGGATCCCAAAGTTCATTTGAGGACATACTGCGACAAGCTGGTCGGAGTAGGAAATGATGAAAAGGTCCGCATGAAGCTCTTTATGAGAATTCTGAAAGGGGATGCGTTGTCTTGGTACATTAGCGAAGACCCGAAGAAGTGGTCAAACTGGGTAAGTATGGCGTCCGATTTCATGGACAGGTTCAGATTCAACACGGAGAATGCGCTAGATGTGTTCTACATCCAGAACTTGAAAAAGAAACCCACGGAGACATTCCGCGAGTATGCTACTCGTTGGAGATCAGAAGCTGCTAAGGTCAGGCCGGCTTTAGAAGAAGAACAAATGAACAGGTTTTTCGTCCGGGCTCAAGACCCATAGTACTATGAAAGGTTGATGCTGATTGAAGGCCAGAAATTCTCCGACATCATCAAGCTAGGGGAGAGGATCAAATACCAAACCTACCCAATACCCCTCCTTACATACCAACCTACCTCAAATTACCCCGCACCTTCCTACCAAGCTCCACCACCTACCTATCAATCACCTCCACCTCCCACATACTAACCCACTTCACCCAAATATTCCCAACCCGCACAAGTCTACCAAGCCTACAACACTCAACCATCCCACTATCAGTCACCTCCTACTCGCCAAAACTTTCCTAGACCCCGACCAAATTTTGACCACAGACCTCCCGGTGGATTAACCCAAACAAAACCTATGCATACCATTCTGGCATGAAGGGACACACTATTGATGAGTGCCGCTCCCTGAAGGACAAGATCCAGGCTTTAATTGATAACAAGATAATCGTGGCAAAAGAGCCTGCTCCGAACGTCCGCAGCAACCTTCTACCAGACCACAAGGGTGGAAGTGTTCATATGATTGAAATAGAAGATGATTGGGATCCCAAAGGATCAATCGGTTTGATCACGGAAGGTGACGATCCAAAGAAAGCAACAGTCACTCTTAACCCGATTGTAGTCCAAATTTAGCCTTCTGAAGATGTCGAGGTGAACATGTCCATACCGCTTGAGTTTGAAGCACCAGCCTCCGCAAAGATGCCAACACCAATCGAGGTCGAGTTTGGGTCCCCAAAGGCGCCTGAGCCCTTTGAAGTTGCTGTATTACCTTCCAAGGCAAGGGTGCCTATTCCAGTAGCAATGACAGCCGTAACACTGTTCCACACAAAAGCTACACCGTGGGACTACACAGCCGAGGCAAGAAGGAAAGGAAAAGCCAAGTTCGGAGAAACAGTTGCAGCGCAGGGTATGACAAGAACCAGCAGGGTTTATACCTCAGAACACTTAGCTGAGTCGAGTAAGCAGACCTCTAGCCGACAAGCCATCATTGAAACTGGACCCAGTGATCTCTGGAGAAAGATAGAAGCCAAGGAATACTCGGTCATTGACCAGCTGAACAAAACACCGGCCTAAATTTCTATCTTGGCTTTATTACAGAGTTCTGATGCACACAAGAATGCCTTGTTGAAGGTATTGAGTGAGGCGTATGTACCAAGCAACATCACTGGAGGAGAAATGGCAAACATGGTGGGCCAAGTATTGGAGAGTCATAAAATCACCTTTCACGAGGATGAGCTACCACCGGAAGGATTGAGTCATAACAAGGCATTGCACATCACTGTGCAGTGCGAAGATTATTTTATCACCCGGATCCTGGTCGATGGGGGTCCAGTCTCAACATTTGTCCTCTGGTAACACTCAGAACATTAGGAAAAGGGCTGCATGAAATCAAGGATGGGGCCATCAACGTCAAAGCTTTTGACGGATCTCAGAGGTCCACTATTGGGGAAATTAGCCTACGTTTGCAAATGGGGCCCACTTGGTTTGATGTTGATTTTAAAGTGATAGACGTGCCGGCTTCTTACAATCTGCTATTGGGACGACCATGGATTCATGCCGCCGGGGCCGTGGCATCAACACTACATCAGGCAGTGAAATTTGAATGGAATCACTAGGAAGTGATCATTCATGGTGACGGTAGCAACCCCATATATAGCCGACAGACCATCCCAGCAATTGGAGGAAGAAAAAAATTAGGTGGGGAAACTTACCACCACATCGAGCGGGTCAACGCAGTCGACAAAGACAAATGGTGGAACAACAATATTGAAAGCATACTGGAGCGGATATGAACCTGGCAAAGGACTTGGCAAAAACCTCCAAGGAATCGCTAAGCCTATCAAGCTCAAGAAGCATGGTACTACCTTCGGGTTGGGGTATGAGTATACCTGGGAAGAATTCAAGGACTGGTCGCCACCCTAGCGCGGCCCGTACTATCCATTGGAGCAGCCGATACCCCGTCTAGAGCAGACTTTTCAACCAGCCGAGATTATCTATGGGTCAGAAAAAGAGGAAGCATTAGCAGCGATAAGGAACTTATTCCTGGAAGATGATGATATGGACTGTTGTGTCATTTTTGAGGAGGAGGGGGAGGAAGGCCCTTCCATACAGGCTGTAAGCAGAGGAGCACACCTCAGCAACTGGACCGTCAGAACCACCAGAGCCCGACGTGCCTCGGGGTAGCAAGGCTGAACAAAGCATTACGCACTATTTTGCTTTATTAAAGTTTATTTTCTTTTCGCATTTTTCTTTTTTCGCAAGAAAGAGCTCCAATGTTCAAAACACTTGTGGAATTTATTAAAGTATTTCAATTTTCTTACAAATCTCTCTCTTATTATTTTCCCTCATTACTTTACTCAAACAACATTACTATTACTTATCTTGATGAACCAACGACTGTGACATGCGATGAGACAATGCGACAAACGGACACAGATTCAGAGGAAGATGATATACCGGAAGAAATCGTTAAAGAAGTTGAGAATTTTGAGAATAGGCCTAAGTCCAACCTGGACGAGACGGAGATCGTCAATCTAGGAGATGCAGAGAACATCAAAGAAACATGAGTCAACGCTCATTTGTCACCGTCTGAGAAGGAAGAGTATACAAAATTTCTAAAGGAATCTGAGGACATATTCGCATGGTCATATGACGACATGACTGGTCTAAGCACGTCCATTGTGGCTCACAAATTACCGACTGATCCGGCCTGTCCGCCAGTAAAATAGAAGCTCAGAAAGTTCAAGTCAGACATGAGTTTGAAAATCAAGGAAGAAGTCACTAAGCAGGTCAAAGCTAAGGTCCTCCGGGTAGTAGAGTATCCGACATGGTTAGCCAATATTGTGCCAGTACTGAAGAAGGATGGGAAGGTCAAAATTTTCGTCGACTACCGGGATCTCAACCGGGCCAGTCCAAAAGATGACTTTCCCTTGCCGAATATACACATCTTGATTGACAACTGTGCCAAGCATGAGTTGCAGTGTTCGTTGATTGTTTTGCTGGGTACCATCAGATATGGATGGATGAAGAGGATGCTGAGAAAACGACTTTCATTAGGCCGTGGGGGATGTATTGTTACAAAATAATACCGTTTGGGTTAAAGAATGCAGGGGCCACCTACATGAGGGCCATGACCACAATTTTTCATGACATGATACACAAGGAGATTGAAGTGTATGTAGACGACATCATCATCAAATCCAAGAAAGACGCTAATCACATGGGGGATTTGAGGAAATTCTTCAATAGACTGAGAAGGTACAACCTGAAGCTGAATCCTGCAAAATGTGCATTCGGGGTTCCTGCCGGAAAACAACTTGGGTTCATTGTGAGCCGCCGAGGGATAGAATTAGATCCATCAAAGGTCAAAGCTATTCAAGAATTGCCGCCGCCAAAGAGCAAGAAGGAGGTTATGAGTTTCTTGAGGAGACCTAACTACATCAGCCGGTTCATAGCTCAGTCCACTGTCATTTGTGAGCCGATCTTTAAGATGTTGAAGAAGGACGCCGCTACCAAATGGACTGACGACTGCCAGAAAGCCTTCGACAGAATCAAAGAGTACCTGTCAACCCCACCGGTTCTGGTTCCGCCCGAACCAGATAGACGCCTGCTACTCTACCTTGCAGTATTGGATGGAGCGTTTGGTTGTGTTCTGGGGCAGCATGATGAAACGGGGAGAAAAGAGCAGGCCATTTACTATCTCAGCAAGAAGTTGACCCCGTACGAGGCCCGGTATTCCTTACCAGAGCGCACCTGTTGTGCTCTGACTTGGGTAGCTCAGAAGTAGAGGCATTATTTCTGTGCTTACACCACATATCTCATATCAAGAATGGACCCACTGAAGTATATCTTTCAGAAGCCCATGCCCACCGGCAAGCTAGCCAAGTGGCAGATCCTGCTGAGTGAATTTGACATTGTCTACGTGACTCAAAAAGCAATCAAAGGACAAGCCCTAGCAGATCACCTTGCTGAAAACCCTGTGGATGGAGAATACGAGCCTCTGAAGACGTATTTTCCTGATGAGGAGGTATCCTTCATAGGAGAGGACATTGCAGAATCCTATGACGGTTGGAGGATGTTTTTCGACGGAGCAGCAAATTTCAAGGGAGTTGGCATAGGAGTAGTCCTAGTATCAGAAACCGGCCAGCATTATCCGGTATCCGCCAAGCTCAGGTTCCCATGCACCAACAATATGGCCGAGTACGAAGCTTGCATCTTGGGGCTCAAGAGTTGCTAGTGATTGGAGATTCGGATTTGCTTATACATCAGGTCCGAGAAGAATGGGCGACCAAGAACTCCAAGATACTCCCGCATTTGCATCATGTACAGGATTTGAGAAAGAGGTTCATAAAGACAGAGTTCCGGCATGTTCCCAGAGTCCAGAATGAGTTTGCCGATGCATTGGCCAATCTATCATCCATGATTCAGTATCCAGATAAGAACTTCATAGACCCTATTCCGGCAAAGATTTATGATCAGCCAGCTTACTGTGCTTATGTCGAGGAAGAAGCAGATGGAAAGCCTTAGTTTCACGACATCAAGGAATTTTTGGCAGAAGGAAAATATCCAGAGCTTGCAAATACTATTCAGAAGCGCACTCTGCGAAGATTGTCCAACAATTTCTTCCACGGCGGAGGAATCCTGTATAGGAGAAATCCGGATTTGGGTTTGCTAAGGTGTGTTGACGTAAAGGAAGCATCCAAACTGCTAGAGGAAATTCATGCAGGGACTTGCGGTCCACATATGAACGGCTTTGTCTTAGCCAAGAAAATACTCTGGGCAGGTTATTTCTGGATAACTATGGAAACGGACTGCATCCAGGATGTTCGAAAGTGCCACCGCTGTCAGATCCATGCAGACATGATAAAAGTTCCTCCAAATGAGCTTAATGCAACAAGCTCGCCATGGCCGTTCGCCGCATGGGGAATGGATGTTATCGGACCAATCGAACCTGCCGCATCAAACGGGAACATGTTTATCCTAGTAGCAATTGACTATTTCACTAAATAGGTTGAAGCAACATCTTACAGAGCAGTGACCAAGAAAGTCGTGGCGGACTTTGTCCGTGACCGTATCATTTGTCGATTCGGGATCCCAAAATCAGTCATTACTGACAACAGTTCCAACCTCAATAGTGATTTGATGAAAGCCATGTGCGAAACCTTCAAGATCAAACTCAAGAATTCCACAGCTTACAGGCCGCAGATGAATGGTGCTGTAGAAGCCGCCAACAAGAATATCAAGAAGATACTAAGGAAAATGATAGAGAAGCATAAGCAGTGGCATGAGAAGTTATCATTTGCTTTGTTGGTGTACCGTACCAGTGTCAGCACATCGACTGGTGCAACTCCCTATATGCTGGTTTATGGTAAAAAATCGGTCATTCCCGCCGAGGTAGAAATTCCAACCCTAAGAATCATACAGGAAGCAGAAATCGATGATGCAGAATAGGTAAAGAGTCGTTACGAACAGTTAGCTCTCATAGATGGAAAGAGAATGAACGCGGTTTGCCATGGTCAACTTTACCAGAACAGAATGACCAGAGCCTTCAACAAGAGAGTCAGACCAAGACGGTTTACACCAGGGCAGCTGGTGTTGAATAAGATTTTTCCACATCAGGATGAAGCCAAAGGGAAGTTCTCCCCTAACTGGCAAGGTCCATATATGGTTCATCGGGTTCTGACAGGAGGAACCCTCATACTTGCAGAAATGGACGGAGAAGTTTGGCCAAAACCAATAAATTCAGATGCAGTCAAGCGATACTATGTGTGACCATTTATGATTTCCTTATGTAATTTGAACTACGTCTGACCTGATTCCCGTTTAAGAGGGGATACGTAGGCAGCCTTATGGGTTCGGTCACAATTCAATAAAATTTTCATTTCCTCCCGCAATTGGAAACTGGGGCAGAATTTTGAGGAGGACCCTCAAAATTCCGAAGTAACTTCAGTCGATCATTGCAAGAAGCCGTCAGAAGCATCAACCCACTAAACTGGGGCAGAATTTTGAGGAGGGCCCTCAAAATTCCGTAGCAAGAAAGGTCGCAATATTTTGAACTACGTCGCGGTCGTTGGTTCATCTAAAGCTATTTTTTTAAATATATATACATATATCATACCTTTAACAAAACTCATGCATGCCTATTATCGAAATCGCTTTGTTTGACAACGCTGCCCAGAGGGTACCTACAGTATCACCATAAATAGAGCCGAGCCAGTCAAGCGAAGCCAGCGGGAACGCGAACTAACCGGTCCCTTTACAAAACTCACGATTTTTCTTTGGATATAGGCACCCAAGTCACAAATCAGCAAATCCATTTACACACTCGTACTTTCAGGAATACAACTCCCGAAATTATCGCTTCACAACCACTATCCATACACGATATCCCCAGCAGCCACAATGTCGCAATCAACAACCAGCTATCCGCTATCAGCTAAGAATCTTTTACTAATACTCATCTCTCATCTTCCGCACAAGGCTACTATTCTGCCTCCCGAGGTTAAGCTCTACCTCCATTTGCATTTCTTGCATTGCATAAGGCTACTATTCTGCCTTTCGAGACTAAGCTCTGTCTCCATGATTGTATAAGGCTACTATTCTGCCTTCCGAGGTTAAGCTCTACCTCCATTTGCATTTCTATGCATTGCACAAGGCTATTATTCTGCCTTCCGAGGTTAAGCTCTACCTCCATTTGCTCTGCCTTCCAAGGTTAAGCTCTACCTCCATTTGCATCTCTTTGCATTGCATAAGGCTACTATCCCGCCTTCCGAGACTAAGCTCTGTCTCCATTTGCACGACTGAAATATCGCCACTTCGTTTAAATCTTGCATTGGCTGAAACATCGCCACTTCATTTTAATCTTGCATCGGCTGAAATATCGCCATTTTATCTTAATCTTGCATCGGCTAAAATATCGCCATTTTATTTAAGTCCTGCATCGGCTGAAATATCACCACTTCATTTAAATTTCGCATCGGCTGAAATATCGCCACTTCGTCCTGCATCGGCTGAAAGATCGCCATTTGTATTTACATTCCGCATCGGCTGAAATATCGCCATTTTATTAAAACTTGATCGGCTGAAAGATCGCCAAATCCTGCATTTCATGGGCTGAAAGATCGCCAAAATCATCTGAAGGCGTCATCGTTCAGAGGCACCATTTTCATAGCCCGAGAACATCATGCCATGGCCTGAGGACCCCACTTTTATCTTTAGCATCGCATTATTCAAAGGCATCATGGTTCGGAGGCATCATTCTTATAGCCCGAGAGCATCATTTCATAGCCTGCGAATCCTTTATTATGTGTTTCATGGCCCAGGACACCATAGTCCGAGGACGTCATCCTGACCGTCCAAAGACATCATTCATGGTCCAACGGGAGCTTGCATCACGTTTAAATTTACGCACAATATATGTTGGTATTATTCATTTGCAGGTACACCGGCTAGCAACGACCGTCTCGGCAGGAGCGATCCCGCTCCAGTTCCCGCAGCCTATTAGATTCTGACCATCTTTTTCAACCTGAACATCGCGTTCGCTTTTTGAAAATCTCCATCGGCATGTTCCGCCAATGGGTCCTGAACTACATATGGCCTGATTCCTGTGAGAGTAGGGATATGTAGGCAGCTCAGGAGCCAGAGCTTGTTCAAAATTCTTCAAATTGTTTCATTCGGTCAAAATTGGCCATCATATCTTTACCCGACAACTCTTTCATCTTTCCCGAGTAAAGAGGGGCAGCTGTTGATACCCAATTTTTCCCTATGTACTTCTTTATGCAAAATTATTTCAAAATAGCATATATATGCATATATAAGCATATCTAAGTGTTTTGGTATTTTCCTAATTTTTAAAGATTTTTAAAATCAATTTATTATCCATTTTAGCAGTACAAAATTAATAATTATTCCTCAAATTATCATTTTGGTGACTAAGTTATTTTATCCTCATAGCTAAGGTAATTTTTTTGCACATTTCTTACAAATTTATTGAGTATTTTAAAATTAAATTGCACATAATTGCAATTCTAGCCTATTTTAAGATTAATTGCATTTATAATTACAAATTTTGATTCCAGTATTTTTAATTTAATATTTACATATTAATAACTAATTTAGTACTTTTAATTTGTTTCCAGAAATCGTTTTACTATTTTTATAAAATAAAAAGGGAAAAAATGGCTATTTAAATACTAGCCCTAATCATTTCAATTTTAGCCTAAATTAGCCCCCCCCCCCCAATTAAACCCAATATAACCCCATTACCCGGCCCAAATCCTAAGCTCACCCGACCTACGACCCACTCAAATAACCCGCCCGGACCTTTTCTTTTAATCCCAACCGTTGATCTAACAGATCAACGGCTCACACTCATTCTTTCCTTTTTAATTGATCAACCCCACCAACCCTAACTCATTTTTCACTTATCTGCTGCCCCTGAAACCCTCCTCTCTCTTAAACACTCTCGAACCTTCTCTAACCCTAGCCGCCTCCGCCCTGAAATCCACCGGAATCCATGGCGTTCCAGGCCATGGATGACTTGTGCTCACCCTTTCTCACCATTAAACCTAAGATGTTCGATGATTTGAAGCCCGCCTATGATGGTTCTCTTCAAGACCTTCTCAGATTATTAGATCTATGGCTTCTCCGGCCATTACTCCGTCGTATTCAGGCAANCCTAATTCATTTCACCTGAGACGCCGCCTTCGAACCCTCTTCGTCTCAAACTCTCCCGAACCTCTCCGAAACCCTAATCGTTTCCCAAGTTATCTCACCATGTTTCCACCGGAATCCATGGCGTCTCCGGCCATGGACGGTCTGTACCCATCCTTTCTCACCATCAGACCTAAGCTATTCAAGGTTTGAAGCCCAACTTCGATGGCCCTCTTCAGATCCTTCTCAGATCTGTAGATCTATGGCTTCTCCGGCCATTATTCCGGCATGTTCAAGCAATATGAGTCTTTTCGACTCAGGATCTGACTCTCCTCAAGGCCTTTCTCATTTCTAGGGTTTTCTCTGCAACTCTAAGCCATCTGAGGTTCTGTACTTGCTTATTTTATTAGATCTGTGACATGTCTGGGTTCTATTTGACATTTATAAGGTTTTCCCCAAATTTCTTTTTTAAAAATCGTCAATTTCAATTTTAGGGTTTCTGAAAAGTTCTTTCAAATATCTTTCTGATTCTTCCTGTTCTTTCTTTACGTGCGTTTGTCTGTGTTATGCTCGTATGTTTTCCTTTTACTACGCATGAGTTCGCTCTTTTTTTTTTCTTTTCTATTATGCATGACTCGTCTATTTTCGTTGTTATTCCTGTACTCGCATGATAATCCGTGTTGTTTTCCTTAGGCTTTGCTATATGTGTTTATGGTTGAGTTCTTTGGTTTTGTTCACTTTACTGAACTCTATTTGCGTTCCTGTTAAGCATATTTCATCTACTCCGTCTAAGACTCATATCATCTCTTTCTTCTGAAACTTGTTTAAATTCCAAGTTTTCTGAAGCATGTTCTCATGACTTTGAATTAGTGTTCTTTCTATCGTGTGTGTTCGTCTCTAGTTAAGTCTTTGGAAAAGACTTCTGAGCCTCTTTCAAAGACCTGTTTTCTCACCTCTATTGTCTGACTCAATATTAAACCCTAGGATTTGGGGGTTTTCTTTGGGTAAATGGTGTTAGGATTCCACGTTGGGACCCTAGGCTTTCAGACTCTCAATGAGTCTGTAACTGAACTTGAATCTCTTTTTGCTTGTGACTCTAAGGCTTTCAATGATAGACTCTTTTTCCTAAATGACTTGACAGTTCCTTTTGTTTGATCTGTATGCTTTATATATGAGAAAATCCCTCTTTCAAAAAGGGTTTTCACCATCTAAGTGATTGATTCTGAAATCCCTTTAATAAGGCTGATGGATTGTCATTGATTTTTCTTCGATTGAATCTCCTTTACCTTTCTTGACTTGATTCAGTCAAATTGAACTTGTAATTTTGGTGTCCCTTGCCATATTTGGCACAAACAGTGTACTGTTGATTGTTTTCCTTAAAAAAGTTCTGTGTATTTACCCCTTTTGTGCTACTTTGAAAGGTTTTAAGTAAAACTTCTTCCCTTAACTGGTTTTTACCCGTTGGAATCAGAATCCCTTAACCAAAAGGAGACTGATTTCAATAATATTTCCTTGCCTTTCTTGCTTGCTTTCTGCACTATAAAAGGGACCTTACCTTGCATCTTACCACATCATCTTACGACTTCATTCTTCACACAACCTTCAGACCACTAGTCTTTGAAATACTGGCACACTTGCAATACTGTTTTGAATTCGATATTCTATTTTGCTTGGGATCTTTTTGAATTGCTTTGCTTGCAACTTGGCCTTTTCAAGACCTGTTTTTACTTATTTCTTCTGAAACTGGTATGTTCTAAGTTGACATTCCTGCCTCACCCCTATGTGTTTACTTACAGTTTCTGCAATCCTGTTTACTTTACTGCACATGATTCAATGATTTATACTAATATGTTCCTTCCTTGCATCTGTTTCTATTGTAAATCCCTACCCCCTCCCATTCCCCTCTATGTGTTTGAGTTAAGGTTTTTGGCCTGGCAGTACCCAAATTACTGCCCAGGTCAGAACCTGATCCTCAATAGATCCTAACTCCCAAGTTTTGGCTGACAGGCTGGTTAGGGGTGTGCCAGAATTCCCAACTGCTGGGCATGACCACCAGCCTGCCATGGCTTTCCTAATTCCCCCCCTATGCACTTACACTTATTCTTAGACTCTTAAGTTCTGACCCCCTCTTATGAGCCTTGCTTTGGGACCTGGAGCTCCCTCTAAACTTGGACATTCGAGGGCTGGCAATTCCACGCTGCACCATAATCTTAGTTTTGCAATATAATTGGGTGTAAGCATTGCCTGGAGTTAATAAAGCTCCTTGGAACTTTGACACACCCAAAGGATGAGAAAGGCTTTTGGAAGTTTTGATCCTGGAAGTTGGTTTATCTCATATTGTTGGACTTTGAGTCTGAATTAGGATGTTTGGTTGTAGCTGAAACTTCTGATGTAATTTTATTTCCTTACTTTTCCGATTCATTTTGGACTGTAATAATTTGTAATAACTATTGGGGACGGCTAGTGGAAAGGTATGGGAATGATTGTATGCAAAGGGTAGATAACTTGCCTATAGGATTTTTTTAATTCCTGCATTCACATAGACAACGTGCCTATAGGTTACCTATAAACTTCTGCATTCTCATCTTAGATAACTTGCCTATAGGATTTTTAATTCTTGCATTCACATAGACACTATGCCTATAGGTCATTTATTTCTGCATCCCTGCATATAGAAATCCTGTCTCTAAGTCCCTGCATTTCTGCATATAGAAATCATGATCATAGGTTTCTTTTCTGCACTTCTGCATATACCTGTCATTAGGCAAACAATCATAGGTCTAATAATAATCAACTTCATTCTAGATACCATGCCTATAGGACTCTTGCATCTATGTAATCGTTTAAACCAATAAAGCTTAGATAACTTGCCTATAGGAATAATCAATCGAATCAGCCTCGTCTATTTTATCTATACGTTTAAAACCAGTCATAAGTTTGTTTAAAATTTGTAGATCTTTTGTCTATAAAACCAGTGATCCTTTCTTTAAAATCAGTAAGATCCGCTAGATATCATGCCTATAGGTCTCACTTAGGCAAACCATTAGGTTTTTAATTAACTGTGTCAGCTCTGATAACTAAAACCAGACAAGGCTAATTCGGACTCCTCATCTGAGAAATATGTGATAAATCAACCTGTCCTAACGCTTTTAAATTTAATTCAGACCATAACCAGTATTTGAAGTCATGCTATATGTTTGCCTTTAAGTGAGGAGGCCTGTTTGAGCCTTAACTGCTGTTTGCTTCTCCCCTATTTGATTATGTGTTTTTGTTAGTCGCCTAGACTTTTATCCTTTTAAAACTTCTGAAAAGCCCCAACTCCCTCCCCTTTATGATTAGTAGTCTCAATACCTCCGGGACTGATAGGATCGGGATGGGTAATAGCATGCAATAGGTAATGATACTATTCCGCGCTTTAATACCTTAATGGGGTGGGAAGGGTAGACATGGATATGATGATCACGCGATAACACCACACGTATAATTGGTTACCGGGTGTTGCGTGGATGATCCATGTTATTTATAAACCCTCCTTATGTACTTTCGTTATTGTTTTCTTTAAACTGTCAGTTTCCAGCTCTTTGAACCTTGTATTTCGCTTCAAATCATTTAAAACCTCTTTGAATTTCCAGCACTGTTTTCTTTTTAAACTTCCACCCATTTCACTTCTTTTGTCTGATTGTTTGCACTCGTTATTTGATCCTTATTTTTGTACTTATACATTCTTTAAAACAACTATGAAACCACATATTTCCCGACTTCAGCATGTTTATTTAACCTTTATACATTCCTACTTGTAATCGTTATGTGGAAGTTGTCTTGTATGTTTACTTGTTTTAAAGTCACAATTGTAACATGGCCGGGAACCACACTAGTGGATCTTGGGGGTGCCTAACACCTTCCCCCTGAGATAATTTCAAGCCCTTACCCATTCTCTGGTTCTTCTTTCTTTTAAATCCTTAGTGTCCTAATGCACTTAATCATTAGGTGGCGACTCTTCTAAATCTCAAACCCAAATTCCCAAAAGGAATAGAGTTGTCCGCCCAAATGTCGTAAACCCGATTTCGCCTTTAGAAAAAGGGGGCATCGACAATATCGGGTCCGTATTTTGGTTCTGGAACCCAGTATAGGTCCATTACTATATTTGTGACTTGCTTGTCGAATTTGGTGAGAAACGGAGTTGGTTTGACGTGATTTGGACGTCCGGTTGTTAAAATAGAAGTTCATGAGTTTTCTTGAAAATTTCATTTGATTTGGTGTCCAATTCGTAGTTCTAGGTATTATTTTCGCGCGAGCAAGTTTGTATGATATTTATTGGACTTGTGTGCATGTTTGGTTTGGAGCCCCGAGGGCTCGGGTGAGTTTCGGATAGGCTACAGAGTGAATTTTGGACTTAGGAATGTGCTGGTGTGTTTCAGTTCTCAGACCTCACAATTTCGAGGTCAGGCTTCGCATTTGCAACCTCTGATAGGTTCGCATTTGCGAGCAACTCCTCGCATTTGCGAAGAGTAGCTGGGGCACCCCAAGTTAGCATTTGCGAACAAGACTTCGCATTTGCGAAGTGGGGCAGGGGGTACAGTGATCGCAATTGTGATCAAACAGTCGCATTTGCGAAAAGGCCACTGTTCGCAATTGTGAACATATGAGACTTCGCATTTGCGAAGAAAAACTCACATTTGCAACCCCAGGTCGCAAATTGCGACATCTGCAACTGGTCAAGTAGCTGAAAAACGGGTTATTCTCTCATTCTTCAAATTTTCAAAACAAGAAAACCCTAGAGGTGATTATTCCAAGAACCCTTCTTCCCCAAATCATTGGTAAGTGATTCTAACCTATTTTCTTTCAATCTTTCATTACATTTCATAAGATTTCAACCTAAAATCTAGTGTTTTCATGGTGAATATTGGGGGTTCGGATAGAATTAGGGATTTTTGTAAAAATTAGAATTTAAACTCAAATTGAGGTCGGATTTCAAAAGAAAGTTACATAACCTGGCTCGAGGGTGAATGGGTAATCGAGTTTTGGTCCGAATTTCAGGTTTGCACCAAGCGGGCCCGGGAGTTAACTTTTGTTGACTTTTTCAATAATGACATAAATTGAATCTTTTGCAATCGTGGGTAGTTCCTAAGGCTTAATTTGAATCGTTTGGTTGGTAATTTGGTAGATTTGGTTGGTTCGGAGGCTTGTTTGAAAGGCAAAGTTGTGGTTGATCCTGAGTTGATCCTTGGAGCGAGGTAAGTGTCGTGGTTAACCTTGACTTGAGGGATTAGGATTTGTTTGCATATTTTCTACATGTTTAGGTGTTGGGTACAACGTATAAGTGAGGTGACGGGTACTTATGCGTTGTTGTTGGGTTAAATCATGCGGGTGAGACTTGTTCCTTCTAAATCATTGCTTACTTTGATCATGTTATCCATGCTTAGACTAGTTACTTATTACATTGATCGTTCTTACCGCGTTTATGAGCTTTTGTGATAATTGAGTAGTGTTTCTAAAGTTGAGATTGGTATTGTGGAAGCATTGTTGACGTAAGGCTTGTTCTTGTTTATTCTATCGCCATGTTGTTACTTGTTCATCGTTATATGGTAAGGGAGAGTGTTAATGCAAGAAGGGTGATGCTGTTCCGTATGTGAGTGTTAATGCACGAAGGGTGATGTGGTGCCATATTGTGAGAGTTAATGCACGAAGGGTGATGTCGTTCCGTATCTATTGATTTATGATGAAAGTGAGAGTAAAAGCACGAAGGGTGATGTCGTGCTGTATTATTGTTTCATTGTGAGGTTGAGAGTAAAATCACGAAGATTGATGCCGTGCAGTTTTATTCATTTTGTTTATTCGTTTTACTGGTTAAAGGCATATTGGCTGTTCTAATTATCATTTCTGCTGTAATTATCATATCTTGCACCCCTTTTCGCATGTCCCCTCCCAATAGTACATGTTTAGCCTTTATATGTTGTTATCTTGTACGTATATTGTTATCTGCACAGGTTATTTACGTGGGTGTCTTGTCATAGCCTCGTCACTACTTCGTCGAGGTTAGGCTCGACACTTACGGAGTACATGGAGTCGGTTGTACTCATACTACACTCTGCACTTCTTGTGCAGACTTTGGTACTGGGCCCAGCTGTTCGTGAGGCGTACCAGCTTGGATTTGCTCATTGGAGACTCGAGGTAGATCTGCTGACATCCGCAGACCTTGAAGTCCCCTCTTATTTCCTCTATTTTACTGTTTCTTCTCGTTCAGAACATTTGCATTTATATCAGACCCTGTTTGTAGAAAATTCTAGAAGCTCGTGAATTGTGACTCCAGATCCGGATTGTAGTAGATATTATGGGCATGTATGTTATTTCGCACTCAATTTTAGTTCATTTTTGGCTTAATTGACTTTACTTATTGAAATTGAATAAAAATTGGTTTAAAGATTCTCTAACGTTGGCTTGCCTAGCAAGTGAATGTTAGGCGTCATCACGGTCCCGAAGGTGAGAATTCCGGGTCGTGACACTTTTTACCCTTAGTAATAATTATTTTTGAAGATAGAGATAACACATAAATAGAATAAACATTCAATGAAGAGAGATTATATCTTAAGACATAAATAAGGGTAGAATACTCGAATCCTTTTCCTAATTAATATTTCTTAAGGGGCGTGTAAAAGATAAACACGATACATAATACGAGACAGGGGGAGTAATTACTTCAATTAATTTTGGTTCGAATAATCGCATTGGTAGGTGCATTAAGGACTAAGGAGGGTTGCTCTATTCCTAAAAGTTTTCATTCATACTTCATAGGTATTACTTTCGATATTAGGGGCACTCAAGAGGGTAAAGCACTCGCGACCGAAAAATTGCAAAATCAAACTTAAAACCTGTAGTGAAAATTTGAAAGTGAAAATTACACTTTCGGCCCCTTAGGGTTGACTGAGTGATTTCCGATATGGGAGACCTGAGATCCATTCTCCTCACAAGTAACCTCTTCAGTCGTCGCACTGAGCTTGCCTAGTGCGATTTACATTTACTGTGCAGTTTGCGAGCTATTGCACGGTGAATAGCACACCTGAAGGATAGTAGTTGCGGATTTCCCTCGAAATTTTCCAAAAAAGATAAAAAAAAATACACTTCCGTTGTTTTTCTTTTCCAATTGTGTTCTTCTTTTTGAAGTTTACCACCAGGCAAATCTGCACTTTCAATAATATAATTCCCTTTCGTAAAATCTGCCTCTTCTTTACACTTTAATTATTAGGCTTCACATGTTTCCTATGAACAATTTTAAAGTTATCCCTAACAGAAAACCCAAAAGTTCCTTCCATTTTCTCTTTAAGCCATCAAACTAGTTCACATTCCCCTTTATATAATCTCAAAAATAATAATGCAACTTCAAATTCATGTTCCACCATGGCCATTCTTGCAAAAACTTCACCAATTCATTCTCTATCTTTGGTTATTCTCTTTGTTGCATGCACCATGATCCACCATGCCCAAGGCCAAAATATTGGGCTATGTGTCATCAATTGTGGCCAACAAGCAATCACTTGTGTAATCCGTTGCGGCCCGCCACCTCCATCGGTTACTTGCTATCAAGGTTGCGCGACTAGTGGTATCGGATGTCTGACCTCCTGTCTCACACCAGCTACGCCACCATCAACCACCCTATCAATGCCAATGATCTCGGACATGGGGAGAGATATCATTTAGGGAGTGAGTGTGAGCTTCAGATACTTGTTGTCTTGACTCAAAATATATATAATTGAAAACTTTTATATTTTTACTATATTAGCATCATCTTCACAAAAAGGTGTGGTAATATTAGTTATTTTCAAGTTAATATTTTGAATCCGCCTCTCGTTATGAATAAATAAAGCTTGATGTAAATGTTTGAGAGGCTTTTGTATTTATATCAGTAAAATATATCAGAACATTATAGAATCCTTGGGAATAAAATCATTCGGGCCCGAAGATAATGATTGGGCTGATATGAGATGGCCCTGGACAAAGTTCACCAATAGCCACTTTTAAGTCTGCTAAAATATATTCATAATTTGCAATGTATTTAGAGGCTTCTTAGGCACATGAGGAAGCGGCCTAACATCTTTTCAATCGAAATCCCAATCAAAGACAAGTTCTACCAAGGCCAGGATCTGAAAGTCCTTAGGTCTTTGATTCATTCCTTGGCAGCTACCTTAACCCGAGGATCCTATTAACCTAAATTTCAAGACTAAGTATCTATCCTAAATTTTTGTATCCCGAACTTTTGAGCTGCTTATTTAAAATTCAGGACTAAGTGTCCTAAATTTCTGAACTGCTAATTTAAGGTTTAGGACATAAGATTCGAATTCCTGGACACGATTTTCGAACTTTAGGACACGATGTCCTGAAGTTTGAACTTTGTGGCTTAAACTTCAGGACGTCGTGTCCTGAAATTTGAACAAATTAATTAATCTTTAAATCTATTATAAATTATAGATATATTTTAAATTACATGCTTAAAAGTGGCTACCTGCTGTCATTTCTACGATGGCCCTGCGGATGTTAGTATCATGTAGCTTTTGTTGAAGAACTCTTCGCATATATTCAAGTGTAATAACCAAGTTTGTTCTTTGGTAATTTAAAGTGTTGCACTATTTAATATTCTTAGAGTATAACTGTAAAATGAATTTCAATTTCTTTTTTATTTAGTCAAAGTACTTTATACTTATGTACTTGACGTCCTAGTGATTTTTGTGCTATTTTTCCCTTTAGCAAAGTACTTCAATTTCACATATTTGAACCTAAGACTGATCATTTTCTTTAGTAACAAAAGAACCGATGAACTTAAAAAAGTCTCATTTATAACATTTTTTGTGAAAAATTCTGTATTGTTCGGGCCAGAGTTTTGAATCTTAAGGCCATCTCCAACCTTATCCCATTTTCCCATAATGGGAGCAATTTTTGGGGTAATGAAGCTCCAACCCTCTCTCATTTTTGTCCCCAAAATGGGGGATGAATAGTGTTCCCTCAAATCTAGGGGTAAACTATTCATCTCCCCCATTACTATTCATGTATTTTTTTTTATTTTATTATTTAATCTTTTAATTTATCTCTTTATATATACCTAATTATGTTTATGTAATATCTTTATAATATTAATTTTACATCTTAACTTTGGCGTATATTTTTGATAAATTAATTTTTGTGCATTTATTATTTATGTAAAATTATAAGTTAATTTTATTAGAGGTTGAAGTTGAATATTTGTGTAGTATTTCGAATGAATTTTATTGTTATGTAATATGCATTTAATTAATCTTGTATCGCAATGATATCACTTTTATTTGAATTATTAGTTAATCTATAATAATTACTTACTAATTATATTATTTGAAATTTTATGGAATTGTTTTAATGGAAATTATAAATTAATAAAAATAAAAGATGAAATTTGTTTAATGAAAAATAAAAAATAAAATTGAAATGAAAGATAGTAATATAATATAGAAGAGAGAGAAGAATATAAAAAAGTTTGGGGGAAAAAATGGGGGAATGGTTGGAGTAAGTAGTCCCCAAAATGGGGAATTCCCCATTCCGTGGACCAAAATTGGGGTAAAGGTTGGAGATGCCCTAACGTGGGCCAAGAAAACGATGCACCAATTCCAGGCCGACAAAAATTAAAGTATCTTAAAAGAAAAAATAAAAATGTATAGTTGCTCTCAAAATAATAGCCGAAATAATATATTTTTTTGTGTTATATACAAGAAATATATATTTTTCGGCTAGAGAATATAAATATTTTCAGTCGTGGGCTAAATATGATCCTTGCCGTTGTTAAAATTGGTCAAATTACTATAAACAAAGTCCAAAAGATAATAATAATTCAACCCCCTTTATCCGTAATGGTGAGTAACCCTCACGAATTATATTCAAATGGGATTGCCGTTTGTAAATCTGCCTTCTTTACTCCAACAAGATTAGTTCACATCTTTTGTATGAACAAAGTAGTCCATAACAGAAAACTCAAAACTTTGCTCTACATACGCCCCCCCTCCCACCCCTATATAATGTCACGTCAAGCTTATGTTATCGTATCATTTTCTTGAAAAGATATTATATCCTCGTAGAAGAATCAAGTGGTAAGGCAACGGAATTTGGTCCCGCTAATTCCACTATGGCTTTTCGTGCAACAACTTCACCAATTCATGTTTTAGCTTTGGTTTTGCTGATTTTTGCATCTACCAAAATCCACCATGCTCAAGGTAAATCAATTACAGGGCCATGTGTGATTGTTTGTAGCAAACAAACAATCGCTTGTGTTGTTAGATGCAGATTTGCGACAGATAAATGTTCTCAGGATTGTGCGGTTGATAGTATCCATTGTGTGAGTACTTGTATCACGCAGAACACGCCACCGTCACCACCATCACCGTCACCGTCACCACCGTCACCACCGTCACCGTCACCACCGCCTCCGTCACTGTCACCACCGCCACCACCACCACCACCACCGGCTATGATTTTGGACACAAACGACAGTCGGGACAGAGCTAGAATGGAACATACCAGTAACTTCGATCTGAACCCTATGTATTAGTTGAAAAATCCACTGAATGTGGATATATAATAAACTTCAGAGCCCATAAGCTTCAATATATAAGTCATGAATTTCAAATCCTGTATCCATTTCTACGAATCTAAATATACTTATTGTATAGGGAGTGGGTGTGTACTAGACACTCACGTCTTTGATTCAAGATAATAAAGTTGAAAACTTTTATATTTGTACTAAGTTAACACCATCATCAAAACTAAATAATGGTGTACTAGTATTTCGCATTCACAGAAAATAAAATAGTATTTTGTATTTATCAATTTACATTATGGATTTGGCTTTGCCTCTAGTTCTGAACAAATAAAGCTTGACACAGATAGGCAATTTGAAGTACTAATATTTTGCATCCACCTTTGATTCTAGACGTGGAGTTTGATGCGGATGTATATTTGGGAGGTTTTTTTTTATTGTATTAAGCGGTTGGGTGAGCGGCTATTAAATTAATGCTTCACATTATTGATTAAGCTAAAGTAATCAGAAATCAACCAAGTAAAATGAGATTAAGAAAGAGAAAGTAATTCTCAACAAAAGATCATTTTCGTTATGTGATTATAATAATTTCATGATCAGACTCGATATGGACCTATTGGCCAGGGAAAGAAAAAATTGAAAAATCAATTAATTACTATTGTATAGAGTATATGTTTACCCGTAAAACAGTACAGTTAAATTTATACGTGGTTTATAGACAAGTGAATTAATTTGATCCTAAAATAATAGATGAATTAGACAGAAATATAAGACTTAGCTTTGAAATTGAGATAAACGCCATATATCTTAGTTCCGGGCGCAGGGCTGCCGGAGGCAGTAAGAAAAATATAAATAAATAAGAAAATTAAAGTATTATTGAGCTTTTGGTAGAATATAGTGTATGCTTCTAGAAAATTCGTTCTCTTACAATGGTGGTAGAGCTCACTATTTATAGATACACCTTGGGACAAGGTCCTAGGATCAAGTCCTTCTTAAATGACAATTATGATGGCCATTGAAGAATGTTTAATGGTAGGCAGTGAATGCCATATTCTTTGTAACGGATCATGCACTTAATGCTAAGAATATTCTTCATTAAATGCTACCAGATGACATGCATTTATGTGGCCTTTATGAATATCATTCTTTCCGATGACAAGCGAGATCATTGCCTTCGGGTTCGACTGTCTTCTGTCTTCTGTCTTCAGCTCCACGTATCGCTTTTTCATGCGATCATAAAATATGAACATATTTTACCCCATACAGATATTCTCCCTACTTTTCGGTGGCATAACTTTGTGTTACCGGGAAGTTGGTAGAGATACCTTTCTTAACGGAAAACTCTCTGACCCCCCTCCGAAAAGTTTCTGACGATTGATTAGATGCATATCTCTCAGTATTTAATGCCCTCAACATGCGTCATCTCACGATTCAGCATCAGGAAAAAAACTTAAGGGATATCAAACTAGAATTGATGCTATCTCGAACATAGTGACAATAAACCTTAATATGTTTGGTGCGTTCATGAAACACTGGGTTATTGGCAATATACAAGGTTGCCTAGCTGTCACAAAATAAGAAAACGGGAACAAAAATGTGTAGGCCCATATCACCAAGTAAACGAACCAACCAAAAAATCCCAGCCACAACCATTCTTGATGCTCTATATTCAACCTCAGCTGAAGAGAGAGAATTAGTGGGTTGCTTTTTACTTTTCCAAGAAACTGAGCTGCCCCTAAGAGTAATGTAAAACCCAATCACAGACCTTCTTGAAATAAACATGCAGTTTAATCGGAGTCTGAATAAGCTAGAAGTGAAACTCAGAACTAGCAAACAGTAGAATACCCTGAGCAGGAGTATTCATGAGATACATAAGCGCATGTAAAGCTGTCAGCATATGGGGAACATGTGGGGATTGTAAAAACTGACTGAGGTGTTGCACCAAAAAAGAAATATCAAGCCTGGTGTGTTGTAGGAAGTTGAGTTTTCCAACCAACCTCTTGAAGATGCTATGATCTAGCAATGGCTGATTCATGTCAGAAACCAACTTTACACTAGGATCCAAAAGGGGGGGGGGGGGTAACAACAGCGAAATGCTCACAATGAAACTTAGAACGCAAGTCAGAAGTGTATTCATGTTGAGTCATAAGATAACCTTGCTTATGAGGAGTAACTTCTAAACCCGAAAAGTAATGGACATACCCCAAATCTTTAAGCTTGAACTGAGCATCCGGGAGAGGTCTTAAAGCATTCAACTCATCAAGATCATCACCAGCTAATAAAATTTCATCTACATAGACAACCAAAACTACCAAAGAATCACTAGTAGACTTGGTAAATAGAAAATAATCATTCTTTCTAGATATGTAGCCTCCGGGTAGCAAATATTCAGACAGCTTTGCAAACCACCATTTGGATGCTTGCTTGAGGACATAGAGACTTATGAAATTTGTAAACCAAGGGAGGAGAGGCCGAAGAAGATGGAGACAGTTCCGAACCAGGAGAGATCTTCATGTAAACCTCCCCATGAAGGTCACCATGCAAGAAAGCATTGTTGACATCCAACTGGAAAACAGTCCAACCATTTTTCATAACCAGGGTAAGAAGGCATCTGATGGTAGTTAGCTTAACAATAGGGGAATTTTTTTTGTATGATCAACCCTTCCCTCTATGTCTCCCTTATCATGAGAAGTCTGGCCTTGTGTCTTTCAAAGGTCCCATCATATTTTTGTTTAATCTTATATATCCATTTACATGGAATGACCTTCTTATTAGGATGAAGAGGAACTATGCCCCAAGTGTTCTTGGCATCTAGTGCTTGAAATTCCTTTAGCATGGACTCTTTTCAGGTAGGATTGGTAACATCATGCTGATAAGATTGCAGCTCATATATGTACAGCTAAACAACAGGTACCTTAGAAGACACAGAAGCAGAAAAGGAGGAAGGAATAACAGAGTTGCAAACAAAATCTTTAAGGTACTTAGGAACTTGGAGAGGCCTACTAGATCTCCTAAGTTCAAGGAATAAAACAGGAGGAGGAGGGGGAGGGAAGCGGGAGAGGAGGCAGAAGGTGTAGCAGAGGTAAAAACCTCAACAAAATCAGAAGGAGGAGAAAGAATGGGAGAAAGGGAAGATTTGTTCATAAAAAACAACATCTCTAGATAAGAATATAGAATGAGAGGATAGATTAAGTAATTTCTACCCATTTTTTCTAGAAGGGTATCCCAAGAAAACAACAGAGATGGACCTAGGCTGAAACTTATTCCTGCCAATCTTAGAACTGGTTGCATGACAAAGACAACCAAAAGACTTCAAGTGATCATAAGAAGGAGCATGTCCATGTAGTTTCTAAAATGGGAGATATTGTTTTAAATAGTTGAGGGAATTTTATTGATAAGATAAGTGGTAGTGAGAACACATTCACCCCAGTACTTGAAAGGAAGTTTGGATTGAAATAAAAGGGGCCTAGAAACTTTTAATAGGTGCTTGTGTTTTCTTTCAACAATACCATTTTGTTGAGATGTGTGAGGAACAATGGTCTAGTAAAGTATATCATTATCAGCAAAGAATTGTTGAATCTCAAAACTATCCCTAGTTCATAAGCATTATCAGGCCTAAAACATTTTATAGTGGATTGATATTTTACCTTCACCACTTGGATGAAAGCCTTGAGAATTGAGAGAGCATTGTTCTTGCAAGAGAGTAGATGGGTCCAAGTAACTTTAGTATAATCATCAACTAGAGTTAAGAATAACCTAAATTCATTGTAAGTTTGAGTGTTGTAAGGACTCCATATATCAATATGAACCGGTTGAAAATGAAGAGAAGAATGAATATGTCAAGGAATATCAAGGAATGAGATGTTGGTATTGTTCTTTACTGAATCCATATCCACTATCATCAAAGAAATTGGCTTGGTGAAACTAGAATTCACAAGATGTCCCTCAAACTGAACACATGCTGCAGACCTCTTATTCTTAGTACATTTGAAATCTAAGGGAAAGCCATGTAGTTTGTAGAACTTATCAATGGAGTGCCCAGATTCTTACAATATCTGCATGAGAGACTGGAAGCTAATCTGGAACCTCTCTTTGGATCAAACTAAAACTCTCCCCCCCCCCCCTCTCTCTCTGGATCAAATTGGACTCTCTAATTAAAATCCCTAGAGTTGTTCACAGGACAAATTGAGGCATTAAAAGGGACAAAATCATTGAAGAAACTAATCAGCAAAGGTCTCTTTCTGTCTCTTATCATGTTGTAACATAGAGTATGATTTGCTTAGGATAGAAGAGAAGACATCATTATGATATTACTTTTGCATGTAGGATATGACTCATTCAAATCACTGAGAAATTAATAGATTTTCTGCTCTTCAATGAATTCGGGGAGAGCACCACAAGAGCACACAGGTCCAACATAAGCAGTATTAAGCTCTTCTCAAAGACCTCTCAGATTGGTAACATAGGTGAAAATGTCCAAAATGACCTTGGTAAGTAAGACTAATTTTCCTTTGAAGTTGGATGTACTTAGAACCATTAGAAGTACCAAAACTTTCATTAATATCGGTCCATGTATCCTTAGCAGTGTCAAAGCACATTACACAATTGGCTATATCCCTAGATAAAGAGTTTGTTATCCATATAATGACTATATCATTGCACCTTTCTCAAAATTGGTAATAAGGAAAGTTGAATCGTGGTTTGGATATCCTACCGGTGATTAGACCTAACTTGTTTTTTAGCAGAAAGAGAAGTAAGCATGTTCTTACGCCAAATGAAAAAACCATTACCGTCAAACGGAGAGGACGCCAGGTGAGCACATGGAAGGATGGGAATGAGGAATAGTAAAGTCAGTAAAACTATCGACTCTAGATGACGAACTGACTTCGGGACTACCCATTTCTAAATCCTAGTTAGGCCAACTTTGCACAAATACAGAGAATCGCAATTTACCAATACTTCAACCCTAATATGAGTAATAAGAAGACCAATGGAGACCTTCGAAAACACCGGCAGATTCAAAAAGAAGGAATGAGTATACGTCACAAAATCAATCCACAAATTTACCGTAGGAACACCATAAAGTCTCTGAAAAATGCACTAAGAGCCATCAATTTTCACCAAAATGATCAAAATCAGAAAAATCACAAAACTTTCCGGTGATGAAATCTTCGACATAATTCGAGAACAACACTGTCAGGTGAACATATGGAGCCATAAACACTTGATGATAGGCTCTGATACCATGTTAATTCATCTTGTTTCAATTTAATCAAAGAAATCAAGTTGGGATTAGAACCCTAACTGAGATAAAAGAGAGAAAGAGAAACAAAAGAGGAAAGAAAATATTTGAGAGAGAAAAATAATTCTTTATTACGTGTTATGTCCATAATGTTCTATTGTCTGTGTATATACAAAAGAAAATTAAACAAATGAATAAGTAATTACAAACTACGCCGGGTATACAAAATATAAGTAGACAGTTTGTGGCCCAATAACTTCTTAGCTGATGTTGTGTGGCCAAATATCGTCAACAAGTGGGGGTACAAAATAAAGTATAATTCAGATAGAAGCATTGAATTATGCAAGGCTCGGTTGGTAATTCTTAGCAACAATCAAATAGAGGGTGTTGACTATGAGGAAAAATTTGTTCCTACGGCAAAATGGTTAATGTTCGAGCTTTTCTTGTGGTGGTGGCCGTGAAAAAGAGGGAATTACATCAAATGGATGTGGAAAATGCCTTCTTGTATGGATATTTAAGGAGAAGTTTACATGAGAATGCCTCCAGGTTTTATGTCTGAAAGTACTGGGAAAGTTTGTAGACTTCACACGTCTTAATATGGCTTGGGCAAAGCACCAAGTTGTTGATTTGCTATGTTGGCAGCTTTAAAAAGAATACGACTTTCAACAATCTTGCTCGGACTATTCGTTATTTTCTTTCCGCAAAGGAAATGTATAGATGCATATTCTTATTTATGTGGATAACCTTATTATTTCGATAAATAATGTTGTAGCTGTGCAAATTCAAGGATATTTGAGAAAATGTTTTTATATGATGGATTTAGGAAGCTTGAAATACTTTTTGGGGATAGAGTTAGCGAGAAACACCGAGGAAATATTTTTATGTCATCGAAGTATGATTTGGATATTATCTCTGAAGCTGGTCTGCTAGGAGCTAAGCCAGCAAAAAATCCACTTGAGCAGAACCATATTGATTCTTCATATGAGAAGATAATGCTTACAAAATGATATTAGATCGGCTAATAAAAGAAGAGGAGCTTAAGCGGCAAAGCTAGTTATAACTACTTTCTTGACTCACGTGCCCATCAGCTGCATCAACTAACTCCCAACGACCTTCTAACTAACTGACCATCTCAATAACTAATTCTTCACTAATTCAACTAACTAATCGACTAAGTATACAACCAAACCTGGAAAGAAAGCTAAAAGAGCTAAAAGGATCATATCAACTACCCCACCATTAAAAACAGTCCTTGTCTTCAAGGAGAGAATTGGGGGAACTGCTTGGTAGAGTCAAGTAAATCAATCCAACAGCTATCTTCACGGGCTGCATTCAACCATTTGAAGACTTGACATTTAGCCCTGCTTTTATTCTTCACCAATCTTCTATCAAGGATTGACTCAGGTGTCAAATGAGATGACCTGAATCTAAGTGGATAGTTGGGAGTATCACAGAAGCAACATGAGATCCCAGCTCCTTCTTGAGTTGGGAAATATGGAAGGTGGGGTGCATTTTAGTGCCAGCAGGTAAATCCAATATGTAGGCCACTGACCAACCTTGGTAGTAATCTAGAAGGTCCCAAAATATTTAGCAGATAGCTTCTTGTGGGAGTGATCTTTGAGTGATAATTGTCTATAAGGTTGTAAATTGACATAAACCTAATCACCAACTGAAAAGGTCTTGTCAGTCATGTAGTCATGTAATTATAAGCTTGAACTTTTATCCTATTTTGAGCTTGTCCCAAGTGGAATTTCAAACTTCTAATAGTAGCTTCTCTTGCTTAGAGGCTTCTGTCCACCATATCTAGCTAAGAATAAAAAGGCAAGTAAGGTAACAAGGAAGGTGGTTTCTGGCCATAGACCATTTCATAGGGTGTCATGCGAATGGAAGAGTGGTAAGATGTGTTGTACCACCATTCAGCAAGTGGTAGTCGGTGAGGCCAATCCTTAAGCTTATCAAATGCCATACACCTCAAATAATACTCTAAACACCTATTAACAACCTCAGCTTGGCCATACGTCTGCGGATTATAGGTATTAAAAGTGAGGAGTGAAACCTTATGCAATCTGAATAGTTCTTTCCAAGATTTACTAATTAAGATATCTATGTCAGAAACTATAGATTTAGGCATTCCATGTAGTTTAAAGACGCCATCCATGAATAATTGAGCAACATCTAATGCAGTGTATGGGTGTTTAAGGTCCAAGAAGTGAGCTGCTTTCCTCAGTCTGTCCAAAACTACATTGATAGCTTCCTTGCCAGCAGCTATTGGTAACCCCTCAATGAAGTCCATTGATATGTCCTGCCAGACCTTGTCGGGGATTTGGAGGTGTTGCAGCTGTCACACCTCCTTTTTATCTACTACACCCGCAAGGGTATAATAAAGGGAGTTATTTCCAACTTGAAGTGACAATCGGAACGGGATTTATTATTAATATTCAGAGTCGCCACTTGGGAAATTAATGGTGTCCCAAGTCACCTGTTGAATCCCGATCCGAGGAAATTATGACTCTGTTAACAGTCCGCGAACCAGAACTCCGAGTAAGGAATTCTGTTAACCCGGGAGAAGGTGTTAGGCATTCCCGGGTTCCGTGGTTCTAGCACGGTCGCTCAATTGTTGTATTTGATTTTATCTGATTTCGAAATATGTTCTAGCTTATGTGCTTTTATTAGTAAACCGCTTTTACTTTTATTTTTATTTGATTTTTAAACGAATTGCAACGTCGTGAAAATGTGCCTCAAATCACGTCGCACCAGTGCACCCGTGATTGTTAGCACATTTCGACTTCGTTGAGATTTGGATTTGGGTCACATCAATGTGCACCCGAATTTAGGGAAGTAATATTATTAAAGTATGCGCCTAAAGCACCTACGCGTTTGGCTTTGCGAGGGCCATGAAATTTTGCTAAATGGCACGCCTCGGATTCTAATCATTTTGATATAAGCAATTAATGAGGGCCCCGCAATTTGTGTGTTCTATTTGGCGAGGCTCATCTCACTTTATCATTTAAAAGCCAACCTAAAGCAAACTAGGGTTTCTATTTAATTTGTCCCTAACAAAGTCTGATTAATTATTGTTAGTAAAACATCTTACTAAGACCTTTTAACAATTTTTCTTTCGGGCCTGAACTTGGCCCAACAAAAGAAATCTCAGCCAGCTTGCTGATTGGCCTGCACTTAGGCCTAAACGAGTGAGGACAACGTCAATTGACACTGGGTCCCAAACGGTTCCGGGCCCAGATATGACTTTAAAGGGAACAATCATGTTTTGGGCCTTCAACATGGCCCAGATTATTTTATCTTCAGCCTGTGTAGAACAAGCTCGACATTTCTCCATGACAATTGTGACATATTAACTTGATTACCCAGGCAGATTGAACTAATTAACCAATGTATTTGAAATTGAATTAAACCATTAGAGAAAGACTAAACGAAGCAGCATGTTCGATACTGGACTCTGCCCCTGTGCTAATATCAACTCATAATCTGTTTTGGATTTAATTTATGCTAATAGTTTAATTTCTAACTAGACTTAAATCAATTGAAGACTATTAACTTCCTGGACAACTTATTAATCACAGAAGAAGTTCATCAAGTACAGGAGAGGCTTATGACCTAAATCATTTTTACAATCATGCTTCCCTTTTATAGAACGAAATCTAATTAACAGGATATTAACATTTACCTCACTATCACTGAACAATCAATTCAAGCCTGTTGGTCTCACACAGTTCTAATTACACAATCACACCCAAATCGGAATTAATCTACTATTGAACTATCAATATATAACAGTCCATATCAGTTCGAGACAGTCCATACGAATGGTCCAGTTATACAGTCCAGTTAACAGTCCAGTATTTACACACATACTACAAAATTGATTCAACACTTCAATACACCTATTTAACTATCAATACACCACAGTCCAAACAGCACACTTCAAGATCAAACAGATGAACATTTGTATTCCATTTCAAGCTTAATGTTACAGCAGGGCAGATTCAAATGTGTACCTGGTAATGGCAAATAAGAAAAGGAAAAGATCAGTAGCAGTGGCAGTTTGCAACAGCAGCCCAGGAAGAAGTTGAAATCCAGTATTAACTCAATCAACACAGCAAGTTCAGGAATAATTTTAAACCAAGACACTTCACAAAACCCAGGAATACATCACAGCAACCAACACCTAATAAGTTGCCCCAACACTGACTTGATTGAACTCAAATCCTACTTGAACCAGGACTCTTCTGAATTTCAGCTACCAGAAATTGGGCTAAGAGATGCAAGTCAACCACTAAAACTTGAAATTAACCTAAGAAATTGAGCAAACAATATTTTTTTTGGATTTTTCTGTAATTTCTGTTGTTTTTGGCTTTTGAATTTCGAAACTTCTGATTTTTGTTCTAGAAAACTGAAAGAATACTTTGGAGGAAACTTTTAGGGTCCCAGAATTGGTAGAATGCCTTGTTTAGGGGGTTCTAGATGGCTGCCAAAAACTTTTTTACTCAAGGCAAATGAATGCCTATTTATAGGTGAACTTAAGATCCAATTTCAGATTTTCTTTACCCCCTTAGTCCCTATTCTAATTTCAGTGTTTACCCCTTTATTTTCTGACTTGTTACACAAGTAACTCCCTTAAGTTTATTAGAACCTACACTATAGTCCATCCTAGAAGGTTCTACGCCCATTACAATTCCTATTCTACCCTTACTTTACTTCAACAATTACCAAACTTAGTGAAACTACCCTTTTCCATGCCTATACTACCCCTTGAAATCCCCTGAAATTACTACCCAAACCCAAAGACTTTGATCCTCTTTCTATCCTAATTGAATCCATTTGCTATGGCCAAATTCATCTAATTAACAACTAATTGAACCGGGCATTACACTGAAGTATAACAATCACTGATTAAACATATTAAACTGAAACAAACAATACACACAAGATTGATTGAAACTGATCAAAAGAAAATAGGCTAATAGTCAAATTATTGGATTATCAAATCAGCAACGACTGTTAACTACACTAAACAGAGGCAGAAATGCTAGTCCCTATGTCAAACTATACTAATTCGACTGAACATGTCGAGTGACTCCAACAAAATTAAACTAAGTCCTAAACATGCATTCCCTAATCAAAATAAATGGAGATTACAAAACAGAATTAAACCAGATGGAGGATCAAAACGAAACAAAACGTTTGACAGGTGAAGAGAACTAAGCTATACAATTAACAGTTATCCAATTTCAGAAACAGTAACTACAGACCTAATCTAAAACCTAACATACTAATTGTAAACTAACCTAATCTTAACAGCGCAAAAAATCAAACACAAAAGGAAGAGGACTTATCTGTACAACTCCCAAAGTCGCATAGCTCTTCAGATTCAAAATTCGACTATTTCTGGTGAGATCTGAATGCTAATGATGACA
Organism: Nicotiana attenuata; assembly: GCF_001879085.1. Classification (NCBI taxonomy): domain Eukaryota; kingdom Viridiplantae; phylum Streptophyta; class Magnoliopsida; order Solanales; family Solanaceae; genus Nicotiana; species Nicotiana attenuata. The sequence goes on from NW_017670285.1 coordinate 271,256, forward strand.
AATTCCTCATGAGGGAAGTGAAGAGGTCACGTGGTATTAATTTGGTGGGGTTTGGAGAATTTAGGGTTCTGACCGGATTTTCGATCGACTATTTGAGCAATTCCGGCCATGTTCGAGACAAGTGACTATGGGGGTTGGGTAGGGGAAGTTAAGGCGGTTCTATAGTGTGAGTTTGGTATGGTTTGGACAAGGTTGTGTCATGGCCGGAAAATTCGATCCAATATTCGAGAGGTTTGGCTAGGAATTGAGGGATGATATTTGGGGATTTGGAAAGAGGAGGAGACAGTGGTTCCAGGGTGTAATTTTGGTGGTCATCGGAGTTTCGCCGGCGGCGGCGGCGATTTCCGGTCGGCGGCGGACGGCGGAGGGACGGTGGGGCTAGGGCGGAGGAGGGTGGCCGGCACCGGCGTTACAGGGGACGGGTTGGTACGAGGAAGAGGAATTATGTTTTTATTTTTTGTGTATAATTCGGACAGTTTTATTCCATTTTGAGAGTTAATCGTGGCCATTGGATTTGGGGAAATAGACGGTCGTGATTAAACGACGTCAAAACGACGTCGTTTTGAACGTGAGGCAATTGGACCGGGCAGGGTGTTTGGGTCTGGACGTGGGAATTGTTTGGGCTACCTGATTTTGGCCCAAATTTGGTCTTTACTCAAGACCATTTTGAATTTTTCTCTTTTTCTCTTTTTTTGTATTTTTTTGTATTTATTTATTATTATTTTTTTTTGATTTTATAAAATGCTAAAACAAAGCACAGACCTAATTACACTATTTAACTCCTAGAATTACTTATAACTCTATTTAAAACAAATGCAATAATTAATAATGCAAAGAACTATTTTCTTGCAATTTTCTCTACATTTATTCTAAAATTAATTAGTACTAAAATTGTGAAATTAAATCCCTAAATGCCAATGCATATTTTTGGTATTTTCATATGGATTAAAATGCACAAATAAAAATGCAACAATTACCAAAGGATGCCACAAAATTCACAAAAAATAAATTATAAATACTAGAAAAACTGTTTTGTTTGAAATTTTGGGAATTATTGCTTAGGGAAAAAATCACGTGCTCACAGCTGCCCCTCTTTGCCCGGAAACACGAAGAATTTTCGTGCAAAGACAAGTGAGCATAAATGAACGATTTTTGCCCGTTTGCATATTCCGTGTGAAGCAATTTGAAAAAGCTTGACCGCACCCTGCTTCGGAGGTTGCCTACATATCCTGGGCTAAACAGGAATCAGGTCAGTGTAGTTCGGGAAGGTTTGGTAGCTGGGACTACCAGGAGCTGTAATTTCACTGCTGTTGTTGCTGCTACTGCTCGCTGACCTCCTTATTACACCATATGAAAATAAAAGAAGCTGGACTAAGCTATGATCTATGAATTACAAAGAATTCTATCTGTGTCTTCTAACTTGCTCTTTGTGTTGCCTTGAACTTGTATCTTTCCACTGGAATTCTTGTGTTGTTGCCTTGCATTGATTGTAGATGTTTCACCATTCCTCCGGGTGATGTTTGACTGCTGCAATTTGCAATATGTGCCTCTATTCTCCAGGCGGGCTCCTGATTTCTGAACTTGAAATGTATTCCCTTGTTCTCCAGGTGGGCGCCTGATTGCTAAAATTTGAAAAGTATTCCCTTGTTCTCCAGGTGGGCGCCTGATTGCTAAAACTTGAAAAGTATTCCCTTGTTCTCCAGGTGGGCGCCTGATTGAACTTGAAAAGTATTCCCTTGTTCTCCAGGTGGGCGCCTGATTGCTAAAACTTGAAAAATATTCCCTTGTTCTCCAGGTGGGCGCCTGATTGCTGAAACTTGAAAAGTATTCCCTTGTTCTCCAGGTGGGCGCCTGATTGCTAAACTTGAAAAGTATTCCCTTGTTCTCCAGGTGGGCGCCTGATTGCTAAAACTTGAAAAGTATTCCCTTGTTCTCCAGGTGGGCGCCTGATTGCTAAAACTTGAAAAGTATTCCCTTATTCTCCAGGTGGGCGCCTGATTGCTAAAACTTGAAAAGTATTCCCTTGTTCTCCAGGTGGGCGCCTGATTGCTGAAACTTGAAAAGTATTCCCTTATTCTCCAGGTGGGCGCCTGATTGCTAAAACTTGAAAAGTATTCCCTTGTTCTCCAGGTGGGCGCCTGATTGCTAAAACTTGAAAAGTATTCCCTTGTTCTCCAGGTGGGCGCCTGATTTCAACAAAATAACGACGAAGAAAATTTCTGCCTCTGTTCCAATCAAAGAAAACTTTGTTAATGTAAAATGGTGACTAGCTGCTGGCATTCTTGTTGGCCACGCTCCCGCTTCTGACATCCACCCTGACTTGCTTCCTGGACTTGCTTTGACTTGCCTCGATTTCCAGTTGACTTTCAACTCATAAATCTCGATGACCCCCATGTTTACTTCATGTTACTGTTTGGTGTTCTTGTTCCTTTCCTGTGAACCTGGCCTCTTCCTTGCAAACGTCTGATTATTCCCCTGCCTTTATTACTCTCTTTCGACATGTCCCCAACTTGTTGTGCCACCCAACTGGGAAGCTGGTAGTTAGCTTTGACATCCCTCTTTTGTTTTTGAATAGAACTGATACTAAACGTCTTATAGACAGATTTCAAGAAAATGAAATGCAATGACCTCGAAGGTGTTGAGGATAGAAAAACTTTTGGGAATGCATGAGTGGTAATGAAGAGGAAAAAGACAAGACTTATCTGAGTGGAAAGGCTGATTCCGTTGATCGTGCCATGCACTTTGGATCCCAACCTAGTCTGTCCAACCAATCAATTGTTACATTCGTTGCCTCACATTTTCACGCTCGACTTTTAACAGAACCCAAACCTTGCTTCTTTCACCATGTTTCAAACACCTTTCAACCACAGACTTCCTTATTTGCACATCTGAAGACTCATGTTCGCCTTACGATGCCCATGAGGGTTTTCACCAATAATATCTCTCAAACTCATTTCGCCTTACGGTGCCCGTGAGGGTTTTCACCTATAAGACTCTCTCATTTCTAATATCTCTCAGACTCACTTCGCCTTACGGTGCCCGTGAGGGTTTTCACCAATAAGACTCTCTCATTTCATCATTTTCCTTCTGGCACCGGAGTGTTGTCCCCAACAAAAGATCACTTTACCTGCTTGTATTGACATTTCTTAAGATTG